>NW_019397583.1:45399-55388 GCF_000591075.1 Eurytemora carolleeae | reverse complement strand
TGTTCAGAAATTAATCTATCCTTTGATTTTGTTCTTGCCTTGTCTTTTGTATACAATTATTTTATAAGAAAAAAGGGTATGGGCAATGCAAAATATATTTTTTCTTCTAAATAATGTAATTTCTATATAAGATTTATTTAAGATCTTAACATACTACATTGACGACAACAACATTTTAGAAATTAGAAATAAGAATTTGAACAAAGACAATATTTTTTCAAAGTTGTGCAGAGCAGCTTTTCTAAAGATTTAATAGAAGTAACATCTTTTTCCCCTGAGAGTAAAACTATTATTTTTTATCTTACTTAAAATAAATTCAGTCTTTTTACAGATCTTTGCAGTTAATGTTATTAATGACTATAATGAAGGATATAAACAAGGTGAAAGCTGAAAGGCATGAAATGAAGCATTTATTTGATGGAGTTTGTAAATGCCAGAAATGAGTGGAAAATGCAAATCAAACCCAATTAAAACCAATAATTTGATATACATCATGATATTTTTTTTTCTTTGGGGGGGGGGGTAAAAAAAATTTAGTTGGGGGTAAAAAAAATGTTACCCCCCCCCCTACAGAATCGCCCCTGTTTGTTGTCTTCTTTTATCTAAGAATTGGGGACAGTCTAATAAATAACATAGACATAAAGTTGGTTTTCTGCAAGGTTGTAATGCAAGGAAAGTTAATTGCAGTTGCGTATACTCTGCGTACATATTGAAACCAGTTCTCTCTGGGTGGAATTTGTAAACAGAATAGATACATTAGTGTTCGTTTAGTATCTGAGGAGGTTAAAAGCATTAAATTTTGATAATTTTGATAATTCACATAATAGTTTCCTATGACCAGAATATTTCATTAAATTTTTATGTGAAAGATGGATCCCATGTCAGGCTTTGACATCCGTCTTGTGATTACATTACCGCCCAGAGACAGTACAACGGAGTACAAAAGATGCGTACACCTCTTAAATAACTTTCCTTGCATTACAACCTTGGTTTTTCGGATGTAGACTCGACTAAGGAGGGGGGTGCAGAGGCGCCATGAGCCCTGCAAAAATTACCTCTGAGCCTCCAGATTTGCAGAATGACCTTCAGGCCCTGCAAAACTGTCTCCGTCACTCTTGCTACGTCTCAGGTCTCCACGCCCTGCATTTTGATCTTCACTTGATGTTTTTATTTTTTGTTTACCTTTTATGGCTTAACCAACCAAAAATCAAAATATATCTCTTCATAGTAGACTTCGCAATACTTTAAAGAATCGTTTAATTGAAAAATTTGAAATATTATTTCATTCAATTGATCCTTAGTTGTTTTTATTGTAAAAAGTTTATATAAAGCTGGTATGCATAAAAGACAACCTATAAAAAGGACTTTAATATCTTTGAATACATCATGATTTGAAGATTATATTGACTCTATCGAGTCTTTAGCATTAAATTTAATCATAAAATGCAAATTAATGAGGGTCTGTCCAATAGTAACAGTGTTAACACAAATTCGAAATATAAGGAAGACAATTCTGTGTAGTTTGTATACCGCTGTATATTCCAAGATGTATAAATCTTTTTCAGGAGTTTGCAATTGCTCGCATTTAACCCACGTTCTTCCCTCCCCCACAACCTTTCTACACCTACCGGTCCTCACTCCTCAGTCCTCAGTCAGATTGAAACACTTGAGATGTTAACAACTCTGTCTCAGGGAGCAACCCTGGCTCCTTCATGATGATGATACAGATACCTAGCCAGCAACAGGCGATGCTTTCATCCAGCCCAATGATGTTCTAAGAGTTCCAAAATTTTTCATAGGTAATCCCTCAACCCTGAAATGATAAGACCGAGAACTCTCCCCCTGATCTGAAGCCTGGAGTGAGCAGAAACCTGATGTTCAAGTTCCTGTTGATATGCACCACCAACATAAAGCTCTACTACGCTCCCATGATGTGATTACAGATATTCGTCAATAGTTCCTTTGTTAATTTCTAACCAACCAATTTCAACCCTTTCTGGAAAAAATATTTTAAAACACTTGCCTTTTTAAATAAATCTTAAGAAATATCCTTATTGATCTCTTTTATTTTACTAAGATGACTATTAAGTCAACAAACAGGTTTCAGTGTAATCAATGAATTTTCTCTCACTGAAAGAAAAAATATTTATTAGTAGATTTAACTTATTTAAACTTAAGTACAGGACATATTACGCTGGCCTGTCCTGTATAGTATAGCATGTTATAGATATTTAGACTATTTTTTTTAAAAATTTCAACTTTTTAAAAAGTAGTTCTTCAATGTTTCTAAAACATAAGTTAAAAGCACAAATTCAAGGATTTCACAAAAATTACTGTGTTTTGTGAATATCGTTTGATTCATACCCATGTGCAATAATATAAAATTCGTCTATCTTTATTCAAAACTGCAATAGATTTTTCGAAAAAAAGGTTTTTGCATTTCTGTCTATTAAGAATCATAATCAATAACTTTGTATCCAAATCAGTTATGAATAAAATTATTTCCACATCGCGTATTCTCTGGACACGCGCTATTATTGTTTTTTATTTACCAGGGAATAAGAATAAAGGGAAGGGAAATGGCGCTGGTCTGGCATGAGAAAGCCAGTCGCACTTCTTTTCAGATGAGTTCGTTATTACACACGCACACTATTTTGGTACAGACACACAACATGACTACAGTCAAGGAAATTGCAGAATACTGTCGTCAATTATAATTAAGCTTGAATAACGAGTAGTTTATTGTAAACATTATATTAGATTTATATTAAACTTATTTTCAATTAAACAATTACCAATCAACAAATGTACTCTCTTAGACTTTACAAATACAGAGATTCTCATTCTCATTTCATAAATGCAGTTTTTAGAATTACAAATGGTTAACCGTAATTGCTTTTATGCCGATTTTATAAGTGTTCAAAAGTTACCACCATGATGGTTCAATAGTTCAATATAACTCCAGGGACCAGATTTAATGAATATGCAGAAGCAGCTGAACCGCGCAGATAAAGTTCAACTATTCATAAATTAAATCTTGTCTCAGCATTTTGGTATGATCCGGCATACAAAATCTGAATCCGGTGTTAGCTCGATAAAAGCAAAAAACATAAAAGATAAAATACGTTGCACAGAAGTGACAATATGAAGAAAAAAAAGTTTTAGATAGCATTTATTAGCTTCTTAAATTAAACTGTAATTTAAAAATATTGATTTAAAAACATTAACCATGTTTAATATTTAATAATATGAAATAACAATATCTTTTTTAGGCATTCATCAGAAACTGTCTCCTGCAACACAGTAAATATCCATACAGAAGATAGATAAATCTGAAATAGAAAAAAAATATTTTCAATATCATGAAATGTGAAAAGTTGAATTTACTATATCTTTTGATGGGGGCTAAAAGAGCTGATCTGTAGTTTAAGGATTTATATTGACTTATATATATTTTCTAATACTGTATTGTACAAAAATTACTAAAAAATATATTTTGTTTTTAGTCAAGGGTCATAATTTGTTTGTTGATTTAACAAACCATAGATAGAAAAACAAATATGTTCCCAAAATATTTATTAAACCCTTAGCTTAAAAAAAATATCATGACATGAATTGAATACCTTGAAGAATTGGTTAGAGATGCTGCTCCATATACTGCTTGATGGTCACCTAAATAAACAAGAAGGTACTGCTATTATGTGTCAGTGTATCCATAAAACTGTTGTTCAAAATCTGGGATGCGTTTATAAGAATAAGTGGTGTGGTGCTTTTATAAATCTTACCTTGTATAACATGAACCATGACTGCTGCTCTTGGAAAGTAAGAAGATGCCAGATGTGGAAGAGAGCATGAGTATTTACCAGAATCTGATAACATTGCTTCTTTTACTGTAATCCATAATCAAAGGTATATTAACCTTGATCATTTAATCTTAACTTACCAAGTGGTTTTTTTGTTTTAAAAGGTTATTTATAATTACTTAATTTTTTCACATAAAGCACCAACAAAATATTTAAATTCTGATCAAAATTAAAGGACATAATTTTACAAAAATCCAATGCAGACACGATAAAATTGAATTACTTTTTTTCTTTGCATCTTCTTTTTAATTTCAATTTAAAAGCAATAATTTTGTCAAAAAAAATGAGTTTTTGAAACAAACTCTACTTTTATTATCCCTATATCTTTGCAACGTAATGTCGTAGACCTTTAATATTTCAAACTATGAATTGTGTTCGATCAATAAGCATTAGTTTTAAATTTCAAAGGTTTACAACACCGGTTCAAAGATAAAAGGGATTCAAAAATTTGAGTTTGTGGCAAAAACTCCTTTCCTTTTGATATCTTCGATTTAATAAATGCTGAAATGACAAATTACATTTCTGCCAAAAACTGCAACTTTGATCAAAGTAGTGCTGATGATATTATATAGTTTTGTTCAAATGCAAATACTGATATTTCTACAAATAATATATGTTTTCATAGATGCACTGTAAAGTTATTGTTGACTTTTTCTCTGTTGGTATTTTGTCATGTATATATTTTAAATGTCAGACACACTTCAAGACGTAATAATTCATTTATACAAACTGTTTCATGATTCAAGCTAAATCACCAATCAAACCATTTTCTAAAATTTAAATTAATGGATGTTTGAAGTTTTTCTATGAGTTTGATTATCTAATACGAATTACTTCTGCTCAGTTGATAATTTTAACAATGCAACGGTACTAATGAATTTAATTTTCTATTTTTTATTTGAATCTTCATTTCAAATTAGGATTAATTTTATAAGGTAATCATAATTTTTATCACAGATTACATGAATGATATTTACAACGTCTGTAGCAAATCTCCGACTTAGTATAACATGGTCGTAATTTAAACTTTAAAAATATATACTATTAGACATTTCTTTTATTTTTGATTTTTTCCTAGAAGAGTAGATATAATTTTCTCCGCTTCTACCTGAGTACCAACACTGAAAAAAATGATCTAAAAAAGTCAGGTTTAACTATATACTTATAATATAAAACTCGAAAGCTTGGGATCTGGTTAACTTGAATTTAAGTAAACAATAATATACAATAAAAGGTATAACATAGTGTTATCAGAATAAACTTTAATGTATGTGTATTTTAATTTTAGAAGGCGTCGTTTCAGTATTATTTTGTTATCTGATGCTTTTTATATTTAGAGTAAAACTATGTGAAATATTTAAAATCTCTGTATTAACTTTAAACAAATTTAGATACTTGACACTCAAATCTACAACGCAGAGAAAAAGAAATAAACTTAGAAATAAAAATATTGATAAATTACAATCATATCTATACTTTCCGCAATAGAAAACTTGGGAGCCATTTTGATTCTGACCTTTCTAGCTCCAAGAAAAGATAACTACTTTATTTTTGATTTTTAAGTAACTCAGGTATCACCATAGATGAATTGCAAGAAGTAGTTGACCTACGCAGATTAAGTTTAACCACTGAATTTAAACTTGACTTGCTGTTTCACAATATCCGAAAACGAACTTGTTCAAAGCAAAAATTAAGATTATTAAAGAATTTAAGTAGATTAAAAACTTAACAATGAAATCAGAATGAATAAGAATCCTATTGTTTGGTAATGAAATTCCTATACAATGTATATCCAGTACTATGTTAAAAACTTAAACAAAAAAAAACTGATTTACATAAAAGCATAGAAAATCAGAATGAATTCTTCAAGTTTGAAAGTCATAAATTTTCACTTTTAACATACAAACTAGGTTTCAACAACGCAACATGGTGAAAAGTTTTACGTCTCCCAAGGGAACTTTCCATGCAAATGTTAGTAAAATGTATAAAATTGGAAAGTGTATAAAATTTGGATAAATTCTAAAATCATACAGTGAATCCCAGATATATAAATACATAGCAAGAGTTTTTTTTATAATTTCGTATTACATTAGATCAAATGTTGCGGAAAAATGAGTTTAATATTAATATATCAATTGCATTCATATTTCAGGGCTATTACTTTACCTTGAATTAAAAATAAAAAGAAAATTCTTTAGATTTTTCATAAAACTTATGATGGTCTATATATTGATATATCTGGGATTCACTGTAAGAAATATATTGATATTATCTGGGATTCACTGTAAGAAAGCTGATTTATGTTGGAAAATTTTGTTCAGGAATGGTTTATATTGATTTTTTATTTCCAAATTAGACTTAATTTTAAAACCATTTAATCCAAAGAAATATTGCAATAAAAAATTCAAATTGTCCATACAATTATGATACGACGATTTAATATCGGATAATTTACTATTTGTGCAAAAGAATTTAACTTGAGTTTGTGGCAAAGACTTCCTTTAAGGCTGATTTTAAATCATTTAAAAAAATGTCTTTAAAGGCATTTTTTTAAATGCTTTAAAAGGCATATTTTTTGAACTGCTATTTTAATGCTTTAATTTTAATTGATTTTTGTGCTTAATACTAATAATATTCATTGTGTCCAAAAGAAGTTGAAATCGAACATGTTTAATTAACATATGTTTATAGCTTAGTTATTCAAAAATACAGTTTTACCTGACGGAGTGTCTCTTATGTAAGTCGATCACATTTCCGTCTTTGATCCACATAATGTTCGTGTGAACTTTTAACCACACAGTTCCGCCAGACACTCGTCGTATAACACAGCTAAACAAATTTTGATGAAGGTTAAAACATTAAGAATATTTTCCAGTTTAGGACTGTAGAAGTATTGATTTCTAACTTTAACGATTTGGTGTCAAATACAGCCTTACTCCATGCTACTTCTAAATCTTTTGTAGATGTAGAATTACATGCATGCAGGTCAGGGAATAGGAATATAGGGAAAAGAAATAGCGCTGGTCTGGCATGAGAAAGCCAGTCGCACTGCTTTGCAGACCAGTACGGTAACCTTACACACACTCTTCTGGTACAGACACACAACATGACTACAGTCAAGGAAATTGCAGAACAATGTCGTCAATTATAATTAATTAAACTTGAATAACGAGAAGTTTATTGTAAACTTTAATAAAATTATATTCCTTGCATGAAAATTTGGCTTATAGTGTTGACTTAAATATGTAAATAATATATTACATGCATATTAAACTTATTTTGAAGTAAACAATTAACAATAAACATATGTAATCGCCTGAGCTGTACAAATACCGAGATTCTTACGTACTGTATAAACCTACAGTGCACACCTTTGGTACGGTAACCTTACACACACTCTTTTGGTACAGACACACCCCCATGACGTTTCCGCCCCCTGATGCAGGTGCAGAAAACGAGCTTGATTTTACACTTACTGGCAGTAGGATTCGAACTACTACATCTGTATTATACAGCTTTCTTATTCGCTTGCGCTTGCTCCATCAATCAGTAGTAAGGGTTTATCAGTGCTTGATTTATCACTAAAAACGTACACTGTCCCCTCCTTATAAAACCCTCACAGAATATCTAAAAAAAGGTTTGAGAAATGGTTGCAGGCAAGGGCAGAAAAACGTTCTATTTCTGCCGGAAGGCAATTAGATAGCTCAGAAAAGTAAATGAAGCTATCAATGGATCACTACTAAAGAAGATATTGACACCAGCCTTTGACCTGGGATTCGAAAAGAACTACTACCAGGAGATGTACAGTACACCTGGTAACCCAAAGGATGGGAATAATGTATGAAAAAAGGCAAAACTAAAATCCTCCCCAAGCCCAGATGGGATCGCCATTTGATGCTATTCAAATACTGTCTCAACCACATTTTAGCCTCACTGTAGGATAAAGTGAATGTAAAAGAATCTCTCTCACATCTTTAATTTTGCATACAACTATACCATCTCCTTGTGACAAAGTTTTTAACAGTGAATAATTACATTGATAAGAAAGTACAAAAGGCCTGCCGGGAATTAATCACACTAATCAGCATAATATCGTTCTTGAAAAGAAAACTGTCCAACATCTTTTAATTTAGAAGATGCATTTGGTTCAGTGCCGCATCCTCTCAACATACATACATACATAATAGATTTAATTCTGCACCCAGGGGCGTATTCAGGGGGGCTATGGGGTCTCAGCCGACCTGGAAATGTATAGACTTTGATTTTTTAGGGGGGTTTTAGTCCAGAAAGTATAAAAACCCCGTTTTTCAACTTTGAACTGTGCATCCTTCATAAGGGGGGTATATAGTGCGGATAGAAGAGGTGGAATAGTATTAAGAATGCGAGAAACAAGCTGAAAACAATTGATATAGTGAGAACCCTCACTACCCCAACCACTGTCTGTTTTTAGAGAGACCCCTCCCCCCAAAATTGAAACAAAATCTGTATGGGAACATTTTACACCAATATTTATTTTATTAAACAGTAAAACAATGTTGCACCAATATTTATTTTATTAAAAAGAAAACAATGTTACACCAATATTTATTTTATTAAAAAGAAAACAATGTTACACCAATATTTATTTTATTAAAAAGAAAACAATGTTACACCAATATTTATTTTATCAAACAACAAACAATGTAACACCAATATTTATTTTATTAAACAGTAAACAATGTCATATTAATATTTATTTCCACTAAAACTGTATTTTTTAGACTTGAAATAAATGCATTTACGTATTATGGAATAGAGGAGCCATAAACCATCAATCGACTAATCACCTAACTAACCAATCAACTAATCACCTAACCTACCAATCAACTAATCACCTAACCAACCAATCAACTAATCACCTAACCAACCAATAAACTAATCACCTAACCTACCAATCAACTAATCACCTAACCAACCAATCAACTAATCACCTAACCTACCAATCAACTAATCACCTAACCAACCAATCAACTAAACACCTAGTCACGGACGCCCCGCTGAAGTTTCAAAAAAATTTAGTTTAAAAAGCTGCCCAAAATATGTTAGAGTCTAACAATCTTAATATATGTTTATAATTCCAAATTACAAAATTGCTTTTAAGGAAACACGAACAATAAGCACTGAAAATTGCAATTGAGCTGAAAGTTTGGCCCTATGGAATAAATGAGTTTATGAAGTGAAAAAATTGAAATCTTATTATTGAAAATTGGGAACTTTAGTTATCGTCATCTTTTCCTGTAATATTTGATTCTTATTCAAAACGTTAATCTCAGATTTTCTTGGAATCCGTCCGGGGTAAAGTTTTTACGCTCTTTACGCACTTATACAATATAACATAACACTGATATTAAAAAGATAGTAATATTGTACCATATAATGCTACAATCTTAGCTCAACTAACCCTTTTCCCTCTAAATCATTATAAGAAATATGGTTTATGCTTGGATTGATAAAGGAACTGAGTACTTGCCACAAACTGATTATATTCTTTAATGTATTAATGAGTTTTCTCGCCCCAAACTCTAATTTTCAAATCCTTATATCTTTGCATTCTGATGTCGCAGACCTTTGATAGTCAAATAGTCAAAGTTTGAAATATCAAACCGTTACACATTAGGTTTCTAAAATATAGGAATTAGAACAAGTATTCAGTTCCTTTTTGTAATATTGATCTGGCTTCAATATTAGTATACCCTGGGTTGATTACACGAGTTTATGAAGCTTGTGATTGGATGAGAGTAAGCAATAAACCAAAGATAACAGGCAGTATAAAAGATTAAAGAGATTGAATTTCATTGGAAAAACTTAGTTCATTTTGTTTAAAGAAGTTCTAAAAGGTAGTATAGTTTTTTCGTCATTTTTGCTGCATATATTTAGGGATGTTAACGTTTTCATTTTTCAGAAAAACGATCGTTTTGTTATGATAACGACGACGAAAAATCGAAAACAAAGCGATCGTTTTTAAAAATGATCGTTTTTTTTAAAGTTCGTTTTTTAAAAATGGTCGTTTTTAAAACGATCGTTTTTCAAAACGATCGTTTTTATAAAATTCGTTGTTTCGTTAACGATCGTTAACGACGACCCTTC
>NW_019397583.1:0-45390 GCF_000591075.1 Eurytemora carolleeae | reverse complement strand
AAAAAATTTGCCCCCATTTCTTTCAAATTTGTCAATCCCAAATGGGATTGAAAAAGAAATTATATGGACCCCTGATTAAAAGGGGTGACCTCAAATGCTTAAGAGGGCAGTCACCAATTTACAACAGTATCCTTCAAACTTTTGTGTTTTTATCGAGAACCGATATATGTGTGTGTAAACTTAGCGTAACCCGACTGTATTGAGTCCAACGGAATTTGCAGCTGAATACAGACAGGTTACGATAATTTACACATATTTCTCAGATATCTCTGTACTCGACGAACACACAAAGGTTTTAAGAGTACTTGTAAATCGGACATGCCCTCGTTCCATGGAATTTTTTACTCTCTAAAAATAAATTTTGTAATATAACACTTAGAATACAACTGGATTTTCTCAGGTAATACAATTCAATCTTGCCTTTAACGTGCTGTAAATTTACCTGAGTTGAATATCAGAACCAGGATTGTAAAATTTATCCTCAACTCCATACACTGAAACAAAAATACATATGATGGAAAAAAAATTCTTTTTAAATTTTCCAAGAATGTGTTGGTTTCTTTCATTTAAATTGATTAATGTTTAATGCGATTCACCAAAATATTGACAAATTGAGATTTGTTTTTTGTTGATTTTGTTCTGTGTTACTATTATTTATTCCAAGAAATCATTTCTTTGCTAAATATTATCCAATAATTGCATTTCACTCTGTCAAAATAACAAAATACAAAAAGAATAATATAAAGAAAAAAGATACCAAAATCAGGAAACTTTATTCCTATTTTTGCCAGGCATAAACTACATTCACAAAAAAGAGCGTTTATTTGAATTTTTTCTTCACCATTCAAATTCACAAAATTTGTTATTCAAAGTTATCATAAAACCATTTTGTTTATTTTTATTTTTAATTTGAATAATTCTGCTGAGGTTTTTGATTTTAAATTTTCTTTTTAAGATTTTTGATGTTGAAACAATTGTAAATGAAAAAAGTTTTCCAGTAAAACAAAATCATCCCGTTTTTTTAAGTACACTATTCGAATTTTCATTATTATTTATGTGTATTTTTTACTACAACTATTTCTTTTAATATTAAGAAATGATTTTTTAAAATGTATTTGTTTTCTTAAATGTGTTAGTTTTTGTGTCTTAGACTATAAACTTCCTAATGTAATTAATGAGTTGACTTGTGTATGTGTTCACTGTGCACTGTACAAACAGAACTTCAAAGAAAACCAACTTACAGAGGAGGAAATATTTAAGAAAGTTTAATTTACGTTTTGATGCGCAGATTTTCCAGCAATAATTATATGTTTGCTTTACCGATAATTCGACCTTTTAGGACATGCTTGATTCCAAGATTTGTTTTAATACTAAAAAATGTAACAGAAATGCAATACATTTTCTTCTACAAAATAAAACGGATGACATGAATTATTTAGATTTTTTCTGTTAAAATTAAATGCCATATTATTAGCTACTCCATTTCACTCTAAAAGTCACAATCGTTTCTTTAGTTTTAATATATGCACAATAATTGTTTATATATTTGATTTCAAATATTTGAGCATGCCAAGTCAAAAATAATACCAATACAATTTTTTGGTTCGATACAATATATAACCTTTAAACTGAAATAGATAAATGTAAGATAATTATTTTTAACAACAAGTTATTAAAAAAAATAATTCCTTTTCTCTTTTTGATTACCTGGATTAATACTATCAGCGTTCATGTCGCTCAATATTTCTACGATTGCAGCTAAAAAGGTGAATAATTAAATGGCAAAATGAGGGCTAATTAACGAAGAAAATTGAAAGGCATAATAAAAGATAACGTGGAGATTGTTCTAAGGTTTAGAAATTTAACTTTTTAGTTTTAGGCCACCATCACAATAATTTTCTTATCCTACTTGGTAAACTTAGCGTTTCTGGATTCTTTAACAGGGTTATTTCATCTTTTAATTTATTTGATGAATTTTCAAACCAATATTATTCTTTTTGAATATCTTAATTTTGCAAGGTTTTTGATTTTTTTTTACTTGCCGCTAATTTTTTTTCTAAATTTACAGCTTTTGAAACAGATATCCATTGATATTTCAAACTTCAAATTTGGTAAATTATCTAATTTCAAAATATTAATGGTTAACACCATTTTGTTGCAAAGATATAACGATTGGAAAATTACAGTCGTTGACGAGATATTTCATTTTCCTATTGCTTTAAAAGTAAATAATATCACAATGTTATATCAGTTTGTTAATTAAATCTATAAATATACGATATGATGAAAGATCTTTGTGAAAACTTTTTTATTCAATAAAATTGCGTAAAATGTAATTCATTAAACTTTCAATATTCCAGGTCATCCCAAAAAAACATTTTGAAAGCAATTTTTAGAAACTCATTTGATATGTTTACATAACAGCAATTAATCAATCTCTTTTAAAAATTTGCTATAGAGCTTTGCTATCAGCGGGCGGCTTGATTATAACAAATACAACGAATGCAAAGTAGAAATTAATAATTTGACATCAATCATTTCTAAAATTTAAATGTCTTAAATATATTTCTGTAGATATTCACGTATTCTGAATACTCTTTCTAGATAGTATTTTATTTAGTGTTATTTGGACGATTTTTTAAACATTTTCTATCACTAAAGGGCCTTGAGTAAATGCATCTTTTCAATTATGTATGGAATGAATTAATAAATTTAAATTTACCTTTGACCTCGAGCAGTTTATGCAGTACCGTTGGTGGGTGTGTAGATATTTCACACAGATAGGTTCCAGCATCACTTGGTCTCACATCTGATACATTCAATCATAACAGGAGTCGTATGAAAGTTCATTTTTAGAATTGCGATATTTTTGTTTTAAAAAAATCGAGTCTTGTAGAGCTCTAAAAGTGGTAATTTTAATCATTCTGAAATGTTGGCGGATTTTTTTATTTAAATTGGCGCGTCAAGTTGGTTCAGTCGACAGTCCGTGGTCATATGAATTGCCATATAAATGGCAATTCATATGACCACATATGGGCCCGATCAGTTTAGATGTTTGACGTAAAAGAAATACAAACAGAGAACTAAACAGAGAACTAAACAGAGAGTCACAAAATATGAATACTTTCCAGGCCCTTCGCACACATCATCTTTTTCTATTGTGAACATTTTCTCTTTGTTTACAATATACATTATAAAAAAGATTTAGTCTTTTTTTTAAATTTAATGAAAATCGAATTCTGTTAGAGCTTTTTTAAATTTTTGATTATCCATAAACCTTCCCTGGGGTCACGTGAGGTTCAACACTAAATTTGTGCCCGATCAGTTAAGCCGGTTTGGTGTTTATTGGATAAAAACAAACAAACAGACGTCCAGGTCCCAGACACCCAAGTAAAGTATTTATATAGATAGATTGAAAGAGGTAGAATTAAAATCTGGAGAAACAAAGTAATTTTACTAATCTTACTTCTATCTGTTGCGTCTATAAGGAGAAAATTGTTAAAAACGACTCACATTGAAGAACGCAGCGTCCATACAAATTCGGAAAGATGCAACATTCAACTCGGATCGTAAACAAATCAATTTAATTCCAAACAAATCATTCAGATATTACAAACAATAGTCATCGATTATTTTTTTGGCGTTTTTGTATATAGTTAATATTTCATAATATTTTTGATTTTGTTTTTTTAAAATAATCCTTGCTGGAGCTGGATTTTCGAACATTCCTGGAAAATATGAAAATGTCGTATTCATTGTCAAAAATCCTCGAAACAGGAATAAATGTTTTCAAAAGTAACTCTCAGATCATGAAAATTCATACTTTTGGGATGGGTTGCAAAGATATGGGGAAAAGAAACTAAGAGTTAGTGGCTAAGACTCCATTCCTTTGTAGCATATAGTAAACGATCAGGACAAAATAAAAACAGAGTTATTTAATATTCATGTTTGTTGCATGGGTTTAGTTCGTCTAGTATTCAAAACTTCTAAACTAATTTTGGAGGAAATATCTTAGAGTAAATAATTTCAAGAAATGACATCTTACTGATAGAATTTTTAACCAATGTTAAACTTGGGAATAGAAATAACAGTAATTCAGATACCTGGATTGGAGAGTCTGTGTGTCTTACTTTTAGAATTATATTTCCTCATTAAATGCATATTTTTTGCATTTCTTTATTCAATGTTTTATGATTGACAGCCAATAATCCCTAACTTTCAAACCCATTTTACCAATTATATGTTTTTTTCATATTTTATTTGAATACAAATATATTTAAACCACCTTGGACTAATATAAAACGTATCCGCCGAAAAAAAGTATGAAAGGTAAAAGGTTAACAATGCATGTTTAATTAATCAAACGGTGACCAAAAGGCGCAGCATGCTGGGACAAGGACCGAACAGTTAATTATGCGTAAAACAATATATGTGGTGACAAAGTCTATTAAATATACTGTTGGCAAGGACATCCAAAGCTCTAGTTAGTTATTTTATTTCGGTTCTTATGTTTACAAAAAATATCGTTTTAAAGATCAGTGTGAATATTTGATGAAGGAAAAAAAGAAGGGATTAGCTTAATGTTTTCTTGCAAAAATTTCCGAGTTTTAACGAAAAGACAGAAAAAATGGATTTTTCGCGATTTCAATATGATATATATATATATATATACATATAATCGATTACGCAATAACTGAAATTATCAATATCTTATATTTTGAAAAACAATATATTCGAAATATCTAAACAAAGGAATTGAGTTTTTGCCACAAACTCAAATCTTCTGATCCCAATATCTTTGCAACCTGATGGTGCAAACCTTTGATATTTCAAATTTAGCTTATTTTATCTTTAAGTATTAATAGTTTGAAATATCTAAGGTCTACGACAATGGGTTACAAAGATATAGAGATTAGAAAATCAGAGTTTGTGGCAAAAACTCAACTCCTTTGACATGAATATAACAAAAATAAATAGATATTCCAGTTCAAGTTCATCGAAAATTTGAAATTTTAATGATGAAGTGTTCATTGTACATGTAACTTCCTTGTTTTTATAGTAAAAAGGTTTTATACAATTTTTTTTAGCAATTTAGTCCTTACATTCCAAATGCGTTAAGAAACAAAATCCCAAGAAACTATAGCAAAGTTGTATCGTGTTATTCTTATTTTTATCCAAAAATTTCCAAAAGATTTTTTTCTTTCATGAATATTGATGTTTTTATTTATTACTGTATGCGCAACAGGATGAGATGAGATGCCAGGTTTTACTTGAAGTATTGTTTATATAAACGACAAGGTTGGCAGGATATATATTTGATGAGAGGGAATGCAAGGATGGATATAAAATGAGTAATATTCTGTTTATCTGGCAGTATACAACACCAGATACAATCAAATATCCAGTTTCAACCAGAATCTGGAGGAGGGAAGGCAGGCCGCTGCCAGCCATATAATTTCTACATTATTATTTGTTTCTTCGAACATTTGTAGTCGGTTTAATAGGATTTTTTTTGAGGGAACAATTTTAACCCCTGCACTGACTGGCCTTAAACAGGGGTAGGGAGAGTCACCGAAAGCTTAGTTGAGGGTAATGGATTTAGTTATACCTTTGACAATATCCAGAAGAAAAAATACATTCTTACGTTAATGGATTGATTTTCTATATTAATGGTGACCGTTCCAGTCCACGAGTGCTAAGACAGTTGTCTCAAGATGAATATTCCTGTTGGGCAAGTGTGTGTGCACTCTGACAGTATTTTTTTTTATTTCTTATACAACAATTAATCAAATCATCGAGCATGAAGAGCAAGGAAGGCCAACGGCGATTTTGAAATCCAAATTTCCTTACTATGTTCGGCCTACAACGCTAAAAACCATTACAGTACGAGATGCAGCTTTCTTGGGTTCTCTTTGGGAGGGAAACTTTTTCCACTGTCGTAACAGGACCGTAATTTGTGATTAAAATTAGTCATGATTTTGATGATCTTTTACATTCGCCGTTCTTTTGTCCGTATGCTGAATGCTTAACCTAGCCACTCTAAGAAATTTCAAATTTTCATATAGCAAAATTTGTTGGAGCACCTGCATCAAACTCACCCTATCAGAATCAAATGGAATTGAGTTTTTGCCACAACTCTAAACTTCCTATCTCTATATTTTTGGAACCCTTTAGTTGTAAACCTTATTTATTTCAAACTATGAATCTGTAAGCTAAATCATCTTAGCTTAAAATATTAAAGGTTTACACCATCAAGATCCAAAGATTAGAAAATTAAAGTTTGTTGCAAAGATTCAATTCCTTTGATAAATGATTCTGCTAATGTGAATTGTGAATTTAATGCCGGTGCATCAACAAATTGTGTTAGATGAACATTTTAAATTTCTTAGAGTGTTGGTGCGGGGGGTCCATCAGCTACGGCCCTGACTTCCTCATTTGAGTCTGCTGCCGTTGAGTGGAGAATATATCACAACAAGTAAACACTGACGCACGGTTTTGGATTTGGTCTGACATGCACAGAAATAACGAATAAATAGAATTTAAACATCATAAAAATTCAAATATATGATACATTTTACCAAAACGTTAGCATTCCAAGAATGGTTTGGCGTTTGAAATATGAAACTTTTGAAATTTGTAGACGTGTTGAAAGTTAACAGCAAGTTTAAGATCTTTTCAAAATTCTAACAAACTTGGTTTATCTCTCGGATTATTCTTTGAAGAACTTTCAAATTATTCTCCTAGTTAATTTATGGTTTGGGAAACTTTCCAACAAAAACTTTTTCAAATTCCTCTTTGAAAATTCAGAAGAAATTCCAAGAAAATGTTGCAAATACATTATTATACAGATTCCTTCAAAAGACATTACTTTTACTTTTAAAAATTATCATCATCTTAAAAAACAATTTCTTAGGATTTAAGATTAAAAGGTTCTAGATCGTAAGATTAAAGTATTTTAATGGTTTGAATGATCAAAAGACAAAGTTACAAAGGAATGAAAGGTAAAATATTAGAATCCGCATCCAGGTTCATTATCCCTCTCTTAGAACTCGGCCCAGGAAAGTCAAGGATTGTGAATGCTCTACTAAATTTGGACTAGCCCGGCAGTATCACTATAGTTTCAGTAGTAAATATTTCCATTTACTGTTATAGCGCCGATATAAGGATTTATCTCTAATTGGATAATGAGATAGATAGACAGATAGATGTTACAGCCATGCAATTTCTATTGGTTCAGAATAGACACCAAACACGTATGAACCCTGATTGGATCAGGCGCTAATGGACTCAGCATACAAGAGTGTATCCTATACCACGGGATTATTTCCGCCCCATGACTGGCTATATTTTGATAGTCATTAACTTTTTCGGCTACATTTAGTTACACCCCGCTTGTTCAGTGACAGGGATTAAGTAATTTCTTAATTGAAGTTATTTCAGTGCATATTAGTTCCTGGCCACAGTTTCCCCATCCTGTTCCAACAAATATATATTGACTAAGAACCGCCATTTCTGAGGCGACAGATCACTGTACTGCATTTGGAGGAGATCAAAACAAAGAGCCGAGGTGCAAAACATCATTCATTTGTGTGAGTATGCAGATCTGCGGCTGAAAATCGTGAAAGGTAAAGGGAATTATATTAGATAACAAAAAAATCATAATTTTTGTTTGATATTTATTGTCACAGAAACAATTTCAGAAAATGTCTGTTGTTTCTTAAACTTGAAGTGTGACTGACATAATAATGATGGGCCATAAGCTATTATTTTGCTTGGCAAACTTTCAAAAGTACCCATAGTATGAGTTGAGGACCAGAAATAGCTTTTAATGTTGTCGTCACGTATAATTTACCTGGATTAAAAAATAATGTTCTCATCTAGCATGACACACTAAATTTATTTTATAGCTACGGGTATTACCATGTTGCTCATTACATAGTTTGAAATCTTATAACTCTCTTTTATAAATGTTTCAACCATGCGAATTTTGTCTCTGAAATCACAACTTTACAAGATTTTCTCACAAGATATAAAAACTCAAGACTTTTGAGAGCTTGGATCTAATTAGCTGAGGGGCTCATGTCTCTCTAACAACTTCGTTAATTTGTTTATAATTCTACAAAAATCTATGCCTTCTTCTGCCAACAAATATGCCTATGATAACATGCATATTGAACTAATCTGATTTGGCCACGGTTTATGAAAGTCTTTTTTTACAAGTTTAAATTTTATAGAATTGAATTTCGCGTAAATACTGCTAAAGCTGTAAACAAATGGAGTTCAGTCCATATAGTGCAGTATACAGTATACACTCAGTAAAAATATATTTTACTTTGCCAGTTTGCAGGGATCGCAGCGATGTGGGAGCACTGAGTTTGTCATGCTCTCGCAAAATATTACAAATAATGATAATAATAACAATAATAATAATAATAAGAAAATTTTTGTATTAATATAATTCCTATTATTGAATAGCTAGATACAGGGTGTCCCAAAAAACATGGGAATTCAGTGACGATTTCGATATCGTCTTTATGAATAATTCTTTGATTTAGTATAGTGATACCTACTGAGAAAGCTGTAATCTGTAAGAGTTTCGTCAGCTATGTTTTATTTTGTTTGTTTGTTTGTTTATGTTTTGACTGCAACCGGTTGTACTTAGTAAAACAAGAAAATTACAGTATACAAACAGAGTAAACTTGTCCATATTCACTGTTCATCTTGCGGAGACATTATAGACACATCTTTTCAGTCTTTTACCCTTTTCATTAAATAAACTTTAGCAGATAATAATATTATGGCTTTTGAAATAAGGTATTACAATGCTAACTCATAACAAAGACGATATCGAATTCGTCACTGAATTCCCATGTTTTTGGGACACCCTGTAGATATAGCTTAATTTGGTAAGAATGATTTTTGTTATTTGGATCAAACTTTTGTAAATTTTAAATTTTAATCATTCTGTTTGGTTTGAACATTTTGGTTACTCTTTATTGTTATTAATCATAATACAAAATATTCATGGATTTAAGAACTCGGAAAGAATTTGGAAAAATAAATAATTTATTCTTGGAGTTTTTTTATACCTTACATCCCCAGTATATGTACTCTCTCCTACAGTAAGTAGTTCAGCTCCTGATTCTGTTCTTCTTAACCACGAAACCTACATTTGTTGTAAATGTTAAAAACCTAAAGTATCTTGTATATACAAATTATCTTACCGTCTTATCCTTCAACATGTAAACTTTACAGTCAAAAACCGCAGTTTCACCATCTCTTAAGATTATTTTAGTATTGTTCTCCTCCTGCAAATAATAATACGATGAAATGTTTTCTAAACCTCAGAATATAAACTATTAATAATACTTAACCGGGGGGTTAGAGGAGGATGATAAAAATTGAGGGAAAACCACTCATAGCCAAGGGCCTCTGAGTCTTTTTGGATCTCTAATTCTCTCGAGTCTAGCTAATCCAAATATTTATTTGAATCCAGATTCATTATAAACTAATTTATATCTCTATCTATCTATTTTGAATGGGATTCATTTAAAAAGTTAACACTCTAAATAATGCATTTTCAACAATTAGCTAAACATGGTTGAACTTGGTATTAATAGTGAGGATGTACATTTCTCTAGGGAGTTTAAATATTCCATCTATATGACATTCACACACCATTGCATGTAAGGATTTAAATTTCCGTCTGGAATTTAAGATGGATTTTTGAATATAAATACTCTATAAGTAAAACCAAGCTCAGCTATGGACTTATCACGGGCAGCCGTGGTAAATTTGAATTTCTGAGCCGGGTCAACCTTTCTGGTCCCAGTTTGTACTGTTTCGCCCGGACATTGGGTTAATAAAGCAGACACTCAATATGGACTAGCTGGTGCAACAAGTTTGACGCGGTCAAGCATTAGGTTGAATTTACTTTTACTAAAGGGTCAGAGGTGCGTGTGAAATCTTAATTACTCTAGTGTAATTATATATTATAGCGGTTGAATTTTGTTTATCTATACGTTAATTATCTAAAGGTAAAATTAATCGTTGCGGCGCGAATACTATCATACACTATGAATTGTGTCGACTAACCCACCCCCTCACTGTGCAACGTTTCTATCACTTACAATAGAATATGTAATCTTATTATCACAAGGCATCCTATTTTTTAAAACTTATTTGTAATTTTGTAATGTGCGGGGTTTTCTCCCAATCTGTTTGTAAATGAAATATGCAGTTTAATTTCTTTTTAAAGTAGCCAGCAAGATGTTGGTAAGTTTTGAATTTTGATGATTGACGAAAAATAGCTTATTTCGTTACCAATGCATGCAACCAATTTATCTGTATCAATAACGGGTTGGGTAAATGTAGAAAATTAAGGTATGATTCAAATAGTGCAGGGGTGATACAGTCCCCTTCTTCCTTCTGGCAAGTAAACCCATCGGGAAGGCGGGAATCAAAGGATTAGAATTATATACAGGGTGTCCCAAAAAACATGGGAACTCGGTGACGAATTCGATATCGTCTTTGTTATTATTTAGCATTGTAATACCTAATTTTAAAATCCATAATATTATTATGTCTGCTAAAGATTATTTTATGAAAAGGGTAAAAGACTGTAAATATGTGTCTTTTATGTCTCTGCAAGATGAACCGTGAAGACGGACAAGTTTACTTTGTCTGTATACTGCAATTTTCTTGTTTTACTAAGTAGACCCGTAAGCAGTCAAAACATAAACAAACAAAATGTGAACATAGCAGACGAAACTCTAACAGATTACAGCTTTCTCAGTAGTTATCACTTACTAAATCAAAGAATTATTTAAAAAGACGATATCGAATTTGTCACTGAATTCCCATGTTTATTGGGACACCCTGTAGAGTGTGGGTGGGGAGGAGCAGAATTTGAAGGGATTGAAAAGAATGCCAGATTATAATGGTATAGTATATTATGGTTTATTTTATGTGTATCTAACTTGTCTTCATTTGGTACTTTGTCTTTAAAGTCAAGATTATCTTTATACAACCATGCCAGTGTTTATATTCTCCTTCAGACAAAAACTGGGTGTACTACATCTTTTAGGGTCATGTAAATCGGTTTAATCAGTTTTCTTTACAATAATAATAAGTTTGGCAATCGATTCATAATTTAATCATAATTAAGGCTCTAGTGAAAATTAAATTGTGTTGCAACTCAGCATAATGTATAATTTTTACCATTTTTATCCTTTTATTTCAATTAATAAAATTTTGCTTAAGAACTACTTCTACGTGGCATTTAGGAAAATTAGTTATAAAGTTTTGAGTACGGATCTGTTGTGATTAAAAAAATATCAGATTCAACAACTTGCCTGGCACTAGATATTCAAAAAATAGGTTGCGCAGCTCAAATCATGTTTTTTTTATATTTTTTATTTTTAAAATCGTACAACAAATCATGTGTTTTTTTTATATTTTTAAAATCGTACAACAAATCTGATCATTTTCCGTTTTTACTATCGGTTAATTCACATCAAAATATAAATGTCACAGGTACGTACAACAAAGAAAAAAATCAAAATTGGGTTAATTTTTAGGTTACAAGTTTTCATGAAAATAGAACGTATATGCATTTTCAAAAGCACTTTTCAGGTTCCAACATATTATACCTATTTTATTAAATTCATGATCAACATATTCGCTGGATTGTTTCTGTAATGTTCCTACTGGGTTTTTACTTTTCTTTTACAAATAATCCTTTAATTGTGAGTAATGGCGTTTTCAGACTATAAAGGAATATTAATTTCTATCTTTGCTCATTCAGATATATTCTGATTAAAATAGTTAATCTGACTTTAGGAAATTTTAAACAGGTTTTGAGAGCACAAGAACTTAAGCTGCCCACACACTCTAATCTAGATGTATTGGTTTATAGCCTACAAAAAAAGTCAATTTTTATTTTGGCATTCATTTTTCTTGGATGTACATTGTACTGGATATAGAGATCAATGCTTGATCCTCTCTTTTTTCCTAATTTCCAGACTAAAGTGTTTATTAAAGGGAGTGACCGGCTATTTAAGGTAGTTAAACTGAGTATGCAGTGTTGTGGAAAGCTTCTTTTAGATTCATTTGAGACATATTAAACTTTTTAAAGATCTGTAAATCCTGAGTTTGGACGCAAATTCGACGTTCAAAACTCATACTTTGGGGGTGGATACGTTTTCAGAATTAGTTTTTTTCAATTATTAATTAACGACAACAAAAAATAAAGTAAAAATCATACAGTAGTCTAATTAGATGGTTAGGAACATATTTATCAAAAGAAATTTGTCAATAAATCAATGCTCAAATCGATTATTTCGTTTTCTTTATTATGTTGAATTTCTAATTTTCTTTGAATTTATTTGCAGATTTCTTCAAATTCTTCAAATGTCGTCTTTTCAATAATAATTCTAGAAAATCTGCGAAAATTTTTGAATAATGAGAAACCAGAATAATGAGATAATAGAAACTAATAGTTGAACAACGTATCCACCCCCAAAGTAGGATTTTTGAATATCGAATTTGCGCTCAAACTCAGGATTTACAGATCTTTCAAAAGTTTAATATGTCTCAAATGAATCCGAAAGAAGCTTTCCACAACACTGCATACTAAGTTCAACTACCTTACATAGCAGGTCACTCCCTTTAAGAATAACGTTCAAAAGGACTTCAGTCCTCAAATATGATAAAATATGTTTTTTTAATAAGTTCATATTAACATGCATGAATTTATATTTGTTTAAATGCTCTAAAAGACAGCTTATGAACAGCTGACTTCCTAAAGTTTTCAGCTCAGAATTGATAAAATAATATATCATGTTGGGTCACTTAAATTGTTAAAGGCCTTGTTTCCTTATTCTATCAATTAATAGATTGCAGTATATGTAAATACTTAAGAAGAATCATTAGTTTTCGGTAATTAGGTCTAAGCATGTACATAAGCTGACTAATATAAAACGTATCCGCCGAANCTCTTTTCCTAATCTCATATTCATAAATATAAATGTAATAAATATCGCGTAACCCTAGATCTGTAAACCCTAATTATATTGTATATTATTAATTATCTACGTGTGATTTGATACCCCACATGACTTATTTTGACCTTCAGAGGTCATTGATATCTGGAGGTCAAGACCTCCATTATCATCTGAGGTCAAAAAAGGTCTCAGAATGGAATCGGAACACCAAAAAACCTATGATTTGTTACCTCACATGACCCATTTGCATTGATATCATATTTTGACTTTTTAAGAGGTCGTTATTGAAGGAAGGTCAAAATGGAGGTCAGATAGTTGTGTCAATATCAGCACATGATGTATGGGTTAGCAACAAATGTGAAAAAATGTCTGATTAAGTTAAAATAAGTGAATTAGAGGGAAAAAGTTGTATTTTCCCATATGTTCTGAATACATGGAGGTTAAAATGGAGGTCAATGACCTTCGATCTCAAATTTTGTTTGTAATCTATAGACGACCAAAATTAGAGGCTGCATGCAAAATTTCAGCCTTCTTTCTCAATTTTTAGGACCAAACACAGCCTGTACAAAATTTGATGTCACAAAGTGTCAAAGTGCACCCCCCTCTTTTTCATTTGTCCATAGTCAATAAAAGTGACTAGTGGATTTTACGCAACAAAGACAAAGAACATAATTTACAGAATTAATCTCTTTTTAAGATGAAATAACGACGATATCTTCCTCATTGTTACCCAGATAAATGTTTAAATGGTACTATTGTTGATTGGATCTTTAATGGGTTGGTAACTTGAAATTACATCTTTAAGTCCCCTAAAACATTAACTTTTGGTTTGAAGTATATGAAGTGTTTATAAGAAGAAAATTAATTTCTCAATATTTTTATGCAAGTAACCTTTTACTTTTTAACAGTAATCAATTATCTCATTACTTTTCATTCAAGATTGAATTCTCTCTCCTGATTTAAATGAATTATTGAAAAATTTTAATTTTTTAAAAAATCTTTTTTGTTTGTTTATTGTTTTATCGTTAGAGCTAGCTGACGAGGGTCAACCTAAACCGAAATATATTTTCAATAAAATGTGGAACTAACATCTACTTTTTTCTCTACAGAGGTTTGGTCCATCACCATCGCCGAATTTTAAATGTTTCTGGCAGACTTGACATCCACACTAATTAAAGGGTGTAAACCCATTCTAGATGTTTCCTTTAGATGTTTCTGGTAAACTTGACATCTACATTAATCAAAGGAGGTAAACCCAATCTCGTTGTTTCTGGTAGACTTGACATCCACAATAATCAAAGGGCGTAAACCCATTCTAGATGTTTCCTATAGATGTTTCTGGTAAACTTGATATCTTCAATAATCAAATCTCGTTGCTTCTGGTACACTTTGAAGTCCGCAATAATCAAAGGGTGTAAACCCATTCTCGTTGTTTCTAGTAGCCTTGACATCCACAAGAATCAAACAGGAACCTAGAAGGTTTCCTCTCTTTTGCATTCTTTCTCTCAGAGAGAGGAGGTGTTGCCTCCTCTACTGCTCTCTACTCTATTATTGATTCATATTATGTAATTGACTAAGTTGGGAACCCAGCGTTGCCCAGGTTACTTAAAATTACTCCTGCCGTTTTCCTGTACTTGGTCGATTGAACAGGAAACTAAATTATTGCTATTGAAGTCGATCCACTCAACTTAGACTTTGAAAACCACGTTAAGATAGTCCCATGGTTCTTGCAATCAAAATCATAGGGTTCATGAGTTATGATCTGACATACAAACAAACAATCAAACAGAGATTACAATTTAACATATGTAGATGATGGTGTTGACCTATAATTGACAATTATGAACTCAAAACAGCCTGGGTGGGAGGAATTTGATTTGTTTTTGACTCGATTTATTGGAAAAGGAATTTCGAATATTTTCTTTATATGGCTAGGTTACAAAAATATTCTTTAACTCTGCATCTGGATATATCTGAAAGATACATTGCATGATAGGTAAAGGTGGTCACAGAGTATATATCTGTAGATGGGTTGTATAATGGGAATCCATTACTTTGAGTGGAATCAATATAACAACACTAACAGAAAATATCTTGGACTGTATGAAATACAAATCAAATATTATGTACATTTATTAGTAAGAATTTTGCAGTATTTTTTGCAGGTTTTTTGGTGTTCCGATTCCATTCTGAGACCCTTTTTTGACCTCAAATAATCATGGAGGTCTTGACCTCCAGATATCAATGACCTCTGGAGGTCACAATATGATATCAATGCAAATGGGTCGAGTGAGATAACAAATCATAGGTTTTTTGATGTTCCGATTCCATTCTGAGACCTTTTTTGATGATAATGGAGGTCTTGACTTCCAGATATCAATGACCTATGAAGGTCAAAATAAGTCATGCGAGGTATCAAATCGCAGGTTTTGGGGTTTTCCGATTACATTCTGAGACACCAGTACCAACTACAACAGTACACAGTACACAGTTGTACTTAATAAATGAATACATGTACTTCGATCTTTATTCTGAAGTTGAAATGTTGTATTATTTTATTGGTAAAACAAATCGCACTGAAATAAAAATTTAAATGAAAAAATCCATTACAAAAGACTACATTATTTAGGTCGCGAGGACATAGTGCAATGAATATATTCCTGCAAATGTTCGAATATTCAAAAGCTGACAAGATTTCTTAGAAAGCTTATTTAATTACAGATGATGAGACTTATGAAAAAAAATCGTAAAAACAATGTAAACCTAAAAGGATGAATTCGTTTCAATAAAAAAATTATTCCATTTATAGTATTCCAAAAAACACCGATGATTATAATCTACTCAGAGACATCAAGATTTCAAACTTAAATATTTTTAAATATTTAAAATTCAAACTGTGCATATGATATAAATCAGAAATCTTTGATAGCTTTCATTGTTTTATCATGAAACAATAAGAAAAATAGGATTCTGGAAATATGTTATGCTCACGTACCTGATAATATAACAAGTAGCGTTAACGGAGATCTATACATTTTTACTCCTGAAACTTTATAAAAATGAAAGGATTAAAAACAATATTTAGATCAAGAAATTATAGAATTGAAGTGCAATTTCTTATCAAACTTAACACAAAATTCAAAATTAATTAAATGTTTTGTTTAATTGTTTAAATGTTGTTACAAAGAAAATAGTTTAACCAAAAGCGTTAAAATGGGTCTATGCAGACTGCACAATGATGAGTTTCGTGTAATTTGGACTATTTTAAGTTAAAACTGTTTCTTAAAGTCATCTTTTTGTTCTACCGTTTTATTATCAAGTGCATTAAGATGCATTGAAATGCTAGGAAGAAAATGATGAAAGCCATTGAAAGTCGTATTTAAAATTAAATAAAAATTAAAAGCGAACCTTGATTATTAGCGTCTATTCTCAAACCAAATTTTGATATTGATCTCATGCAGTATAGTTAATTTATCATTATACTGTTTTCATGAGTCCTAGATTCTTTCATTTGCAATCATTTATTCTTTTTCATATATCATTACTAAATGAAGGCTTTTGTGTATAATTGAATAATAATGCTATTGGTATAATATTTAACATAGTAAGAGTTATCATATACAGTAATAACTAAAGAAAACTCTGGAATAGGAAGAAGACTTTTAGAATCAAGTTTTAACTTTTAAAAGTTCAATGAGCATATGAATCACAGTAATGGTCCAGTATAAACAGACCCATTTTAGTAGATTTGTGATTAAATAATTGTATAGTAAAAAT
The DNA here is from genome assembly GCF_000591075.1 of Eurytemora carolleeae. NCBI lineage: Eukaryota > Metazoa > Arthropoda > Copepoda > Calanoida > Temoridae > Eurytemora > Eurytemora carolleeae. The sequence goes on along the minus strand of NW_019397583.1, from coordinate 28,609 downwards.
ATTTGCTTTGTGACAACATCAAATACACGAAATTATTGCTATACAATGTCGTCTTCCTATTCCATTGTTTTCTGGTTATCGCTGTAAGAAAACTTTTCTGAACCAATAATTACGATAAACTGAAATACCAGTCAACATATCTTAAAGGGACCGTTCACTTGTTTGGGTAATTTCAGGGTAAAAAAATACCAGTCAACATATCTTAAGCAAAGAAACTTTACATATTGGCCATTTCTTAAACATTTCCAAGGAATGTATGGATAATTTCAACTAACAATCCATTTAAAATGCGGGCATTCCCATTCCCTATGCACTGTGGTACCCTTTAAACCTTTGACTGATCAGTGATCAAGGATGACATACTTTTTTTATTTATCTACAGAAACGCTCGCTTAACTTTTTGTTTGCAATAATATAAAAATTCACATTCGAATTTTTCAAACCGCCTTGGACATATTTACTATTAGGGTTTACACAGACAGTACCTAGTGTACACTCAAAATTTACGGCTTTTTTATACAACATTTAAGAGATATCAGCAATAAGTTCTATTTCTTGATGATCACAAAAAGGATTAAAAGTGAATTTGGGATGCCCCTCTTTAAATAAAAGGTTGCGTAAAATTAAACTTACAGTTCCTTTAAGTTTGAAAATAGTTCATAAACATGCAATTATACCATTTAATAAAATTATAACAATTGAAACCTTAGAGTTTTAGGAAACTATCTGAATTTGTTTGGCAATATCTATTTAAATTTTCATTTTATTCTTAAAGGGACAGTAAAGGAAAAATGAAAGGGGGTATAGGCTGAAAGCTAATCACTTTAGCTTTTCATCGAGACACTTGAGACGCCTATCTGAAGTTCCTAACTCGAGAGTTGATACAAAGCTGTTTCAAACTTGTACGAAAATGCATATATATACAATTTCGTATAGAAATAGTTGGTTTAATCAGACCATGCTCAGAAAAACAGCAACCAATCTGAAAAAGATGATATCCCAGAGAAAGCTAATTGTAATTTAGGTTTACTTTTATATTTGTTGTTTTATAAGATTTTAAACAAAAGCAATTTATTTGGTGAAAAATATCATTCCTTGGTCCATCAATTTCTTAATACCGTGCAGTGACGTTTATCTTGTTATAAGATATAATATGCAGAGTCGAGCCATTGAAAGAATTAACTTGAGATTAAGAAGACTGTTAGTGTAATTTCTGATTAACGAGGACAGAGATATCATTTTATACTGTAGTTTTAGATATCACTAAAATAATGTAAAACCCCGTAAGACTGTATAGTGTCCGCTATGAACTACATTTATTCCTAGAAAATCTAGAATAATTTTTGTCCAATGCGGTTTTAAAAAATTGAATGCGAATATTTAAATGCTGTCACTTTAAGAAAGAAAATATTAACATACCTTAAACATAAAACAACTTGCAAACAAAGTGTTCAACAATTGAAAGCATTTCTATAGATAAATAAGGAAAAGGATTCTTGATCAGGATCATGAGTTTAAATTGTACTGTTGTGAATCGTAGATGTCCCTCTTAAATAGAAGGTCACTTGAAATTACGCTTTCATCCCCTTTAAATAAAATATAACTTTGCTGGTATCCAATGATAAGTATAAATTGTTGGTTTAACGAATAATTGTCATCCTCTAAGATACAGCGGAATGAAAATCATCCTCTTTTAAGATTTCAATTAGATACTTATACATCATTGATTTTTTCCACAAGCTCTGATTTTCTAATCCATAAATCTTTGCAACCTAATGTCGTGTATATATATATATATTTCAAACTATGATTTCTGGTATATCAAATAATCTAAAATTAAAATTTCAAAGGCTTAAACCACCAGGTTGCAAAGATATAGGGATTGGAAGATTTCAGTGTGTGTGGCAGACTCAATTCCTTTTATTATTTATTTATGCTTAAACAATTTTAAGGCTCATTTTCAGAGTTACAACAAAATTCATGGAAAATATATGATTTCCTTAGATTTGGTACCGTTTTCGAACACCTTTTTTGATGTAAGTGCATTTTTTGGTTCCAAATCCGTTCAAGTATGAATCGAAAGATAATGAAAATATATAAAATGAAAGTTTACTTCTTTAAAGTTCAAATGCTAAAAGATATAAGGACTGCAACCCACTTAGTCACGATAACAATTTACTCAAAATTATTTCTCCACTTTCCGTAGCACCTTCTAAAAACTTCAGGACAGAGCTATTTTCCAGAAGGAAGCGTCTTCATAGGGCACGCCAAAGGCCCCATAAGGGTGAATTTGTTCCAATGTTCCTCTGTTTACTCTTCTGCAAGTTTTTCTTTCTGCTAATAAAGGACATCTTTGAGTGCGCGCACGGTAATAATGATGAATATGATAAAATATTTCTACAACGTCAACAGAAGTTGGTTTATACTGAGACAAAGGTTTCCCATGGGAGCAACTATAGAACTAAAGTTGCTCCCGAGGTTTCAGCTCCGAGGATCGGATCCGCGTCTCCGGATCTAAATCGGAGAAGGATATAGCAAATCTGAAAATCATTGGGGAAAAAATTATTTAAAATTTTTTGCATAAGATTTAAAGAAAATTTCAACAAAATTTCCTGGATAATATTCAGGTTAAAACTAGTAGATACATAAACAAGGGAAAAAGTCGAAGGTCTAAACATCTTACATAATATGTAATTTGAAATACTCAACCTTCATACCAGCAACAAAAATCTCGGGAAAATTTAGTTTTTCATAAAAAAGTTTAATCATCCGTAAAACAACCACGTGCTATTTTCCACCAATTGCTTTATACTTGTACTGTTAATATAATCATCAATTTATACTTGTAAACTCGTTCTGTACACAGATACATGTATTTTAGCAATAAACTTTATCTTATCTATCTTATCTTATCATCCGTTCTTAATAATTTATTTGTTTGGTCCAAATTAAACATTAAACGGAGAGAGGTAAGGCCGATGATAGTAAATTACGCCACAAAGCCAACTTTTTGCACCTTTTTATTATTAAAAAACATTGAATAAAGGTGTTGTAAGCATTGACAAACTCATTGAAATATTTGTTGAACCAAAAACTAAGTTCTCTACATAAAAAATCTTAGTTTTAAGGTGTACCTGTAAAGTGTAAATCCTAAAGATTTTGAGCGTAAACTGACAGGAGTAAACTAAAGAAAACATCTTTTGTGTGAATACAAATTTTTAATTGCAAAGCCCTCTCTGATTATTTTTTATCAAAAAATGTTTGTTAAGTGTATGAAAGGAAATGAGTTTTTGCCACAAACTCAAATGTTCTAATCCCTATATATTTGCAGCCAGATGGTGTAGCTCTTTGATATTTCAAACGTAGATCATTTCATCAAACAGAATTCATAGTTTTAAAAATCATAGGTCTACAACATTGGGTTGCAAAGATATAGGGAATAGAAATTTGAGATTTTGCCATGAACTCAATTCCTTTCTTTAGGTTGGTCATTTTCAATGTTTACAATATTTTCTGGAGTTACTAACTTAAATGCCCCAAAATTTTGGGTATATACCTGTAAAAGTAAAATAGGTAAGACTTTCATATTTTCCGTATTTTTAAATTTAGCTAACTTTGCTCTAAAAAGCGTTTAATTTTCTCCAACAAAGTATACCTCATAACTAAAAGTATCCATAATGAATAAAATGGTGTCGCCAATAGTTTGAAAAAATATACATAGGATACTACTACATTTGAAAAAAAACGGGAACAATGCCGAATGAAAACAGGCGCAGTAGAAAGAAAAAAGGTGAATGCATTGAACAAAAGCTGAATTTATTAAAGAAAAAATAAGAGATTCCAAAATCATATTTTTAATTCTTCGTTTACTATAATTTTTACACGATACAAACATGGATTTATATCCCTATGCTTTTTATCAAAAACAATACTCAAATTACCAATCTAGTATGATTTATCCAGGAAAACCTATATTGTGTCAAATTACCTTGGTGTCAAATAAACTAGCATGTTGTAGTTTATAATGTACAGTGAATATGGAAGTAGAAAAATTTAAATCATTCACAGTATTGTTTTAGGATAGATTTAACACGAAAAGTTTAACATTTTGAAAGTTGAATTTTGTCTCTAGGATTCTGAACAATTCACATTCAGTTTAATTTCATTTAACAGCTATACATTTAAGAATTCGCCTATTGCTTTTAACTGATTGTTTAACTTTAATGAAGTAAAATGTGGCTTCGAAGGGGTAGAGCATTTGTGTTATATTGGTCCCTATTAGCGCCACAAGGCTAAATACAACAACTAAGAGTGAGATTTTTAACAAAATAAAAGTTTTTAATCTAGCAAAAATCGGAATTTATGTAAGGTTTTACTTTGCCAAGTTTAATGTGACTTCCTTCTTAAACATTAATCTTTGCAGTTTATGTATGAAACATCTTTATCAGGCAGGCAACTTCAAACTTTGTAAAAGAAGAATAGCAGATACTTTAGAAACAAAGCTTAGAAATTAGACAGCAATATTTAGAAATTAAAAATTTATCTAGATTATGACTCTCTCCCCCCAACCCTCCGGTCCCTTTCTGAAACAATTAATTAGATGATTAATTAGATCTTCATTTTTTATAATTTTTTTTCAATGCCTCATGGAAAATAATTCGTCCAAAAATATGTTCTTATCTGATAAAAATCTTTCGTGTGCCTTCTGAAGGGAGGAAGGCCGACCACAACAATTCCTAGTCCAAGCCATTCTCCTCATTTTCTCGTTTGAACCACCTCGAAGTCCTCATCATTTTAAAAATATTTTTTTTCATGTGTTCAATCCTTGAAGATGAGACTATTTTTTGAAAATCTGGCCACGTTAGGGCCTAAAACATGACTAGACTAAAGTTTTGCAATGATTTTATAATGTTGGAATCTTCAAATAAATGAGAATGATGTCAAACTTTATTTTAGTTAAAACTTAAACCTCTTCTGTCTCCAAAATGGCAAACATTTCGTAATTAAAAAATCATATGAAAGTATTAACACACGATTATATTCAAGAATGATTTAAAATAATGTTTAATTTAAATCATTCTACTATTTACCCGTCACAGACCTATGAATTCAAACAGAATTTAAATCATTACAAGGAAATGTGGGTGAAAATAAAGTGTTAAAATAATAATAATAATTTTCGGCATTCTACGCGAAAAAGGGTTACTGGCACTACAGATAGATGCTTATTTGTAGAACATCGTCAATTTTTTTAACAAATTTAAAGTTTGTAAGAGAAAATTCAATATTTCACTTATTCCCTAAAGTTAAAAGATTTATTCTCTAAGGATTGGACTCTATTGGATATTTTTGAAAGGACCAGGATTTCGAGGTGGCTCGGACGCGAAAATGAGGACTAGGAATTTTTGTGGTTGTCTTCCTCCCCTCGCTTTCTCTTCGGTGGAAAAATATGTTAAAGCTAATTTTTAGAGTTACCCTTCACTTAAGCTCTCCAGATTTTCCAGAAAGTAAAAATTTCAGAAGAGAACAAGTGTGCTACTTTCAGAAAATTAGGCCATTAAAAACGAAAGTTTTTTTCTCAAACATTAAGAGTACGAGTAAAGAGAATCATTATTATCAAATATGATGCAGTCAAAATATCTGTTCATGAAGCTCCAAACTGAGATCAAGGAGATAATTTAAAATCCTTTGTCTGATTGTAGATACAATATATAATTGAGCCTACTGAGATTTGAATCACGCAGCACAAACTGCTCTGGAGAGATCAAAGTTGATCCATTAATTTCAGCAGAGCGATTGAATTGCATCCAATGCAAAATACTCTCTCGGAAGAATGGTAATTAATCCCAAGCACTGATTACTACATTAGAAGAATTATAATCATCACTCAAGATCAACACTACGAGAATTGAATTCCTCCATCGGAGAAATGTTGGTTAACGTCACACATAGCGGACACTAATTATATCATGTAAGAGAAGGAAATTAATAATTCGGACAATGCTTATTCCACCGTAGGAACAGTAATGAACATTTAGAACGCTAATTCCACCATTGCATTGGAGAGATGGTAATTAATATGTAGGACAGTAACTTCTCCATCGGATAGACAGTAATCAACATTTAGATCATGGATGGTAATTACCACCCACTAAATATGTTTTCGAAAGACGGTGACTAAAAGCGAGGACACTAGTTACTCGCATTTAAACTAAAAAAAATGTGTTTCGGGGGCCCTGAATGTTGGCAGTTTTTTGTCATCAAAACGCGACGGTGTTGCAAGACAAAGGAATTAAGTCTTTGTCACAAACTATGATTTTCTAATCTCTATATCTTTGTAATCCAATGCCGCAGACCTTAGATATTTCAAACTATGAATTCTGTTAGATGAAAAAATTTAAGTTTGAAAAATCAAAGGTTTACACCATCAGGTGGAAAACATATAGGTATCAGCAATAAATTCCTTTCGAAGATTTTCTTTACACACCATAAACTACCTTTCTGTGCGTACTGCATTGATCTGCAGTACTCTGTTTCTTCCCCTTTCCCGACCTAATGCTTCCTTACTTACTATTTTCCCTTACTAAAATAAACAATTAACGACCAAGATGTATAAAAAAAGGTTGAAAATCCCTCTGGCAAATAAATAAATAAATTAATTAATAAATTAATGTTGCTTTCCAAGTGCATTAAATAACTAGACATTTTTTTGTCAGAAATCATTTAGTTAATAAGCTAGGTCGGAGCACCTAAACTATGTAAATATGCTTCTTTGAAAGAAATTATTCTAAATTTGTCTAAATCAAAACGCATTTTCTCTTGTCAATAAAACTGGACTCAACCAAATATAACTATTCTAATTTTATCACACAATTTTTTTCTTCTTCAATATCTTTGTATTTAGAAGTTTTCTTTTTCACAATAATAAAGGATTGTTTTTGTTATCTTTCAGCTCATCTCTCTAAAGAACTTTTAAGTCTGTTTGCAAAAACATATAAATAAATGAAGATATTGCTTTGCTCTATTTTAGACATATATATACATTGTACATAAAAGACAGAAGAAAGCAAAAAATAATTAGAAGAAATTTGTAATTATATGGAAAAAAGAAAAAAGAAAATGGTTGATAATTGAACAAAGGAATTGAGTCTTTGCCACAAAATCTGATTTTCTAATCACTATATCTTTGGAACCAAGTGTTGCATACCTTAGATATTTCAAACTATGAATTCTGTTAAATCAAATAATCTGAGTTTCAAATAATCTGAGACCATGGTTTCACTTAATAGGGTAATTTTCAATATACTGGTAAAGCTATTTTCTCTATGCATCAAATACACATAAGATTGCGCAAATATTGTCTGTCTGATATACAGATTTTTGTCACTGTATATTTAATATCCAAGCTTAAATTTCACCTAATCTCATTATGGTCAGAATATGTGAAATCTGTATAACATAGGTTTGGTAACGTGAGGGAAGGTAAGGCTGGATTAGGTTGGGTCGGGCATTCACACCACTCTAAAGTTCCATAATCCGTGCCGGTACATCACGTACTGTATTTGCATTCAGCTTGGCTACCCAGTGTAGATTCTACCCAGCACGTTTTATGCAACAAATGCAACCTGGCAAGATCACAGTGGGAAACGATAGGTTCAATAAAAATTTGCATTTTTGTTTTCATTATGGAATTTTTTCTAGAAAGAACAAAAATTTAGAAGAATTTTCACATACAATTCAGAAAATCATCTGAGAAACCGAAGAGATGAATTCTTTTATGTTCAACTATAAAATGGAAATATTACAGTGATCCAGGGAGCCCTGAAAATTATGCATCAAATTTCAGGAACATTTCAGGTTTTACGCTACATACTTATATACGTATTCCTAGGCATATATTGTACATTTTTGTTCTACAACAAGCTTTTCTAAGTTTAAAAGAAACAAATGGCAAAATGCTAAAGATAAAAGAAATATAAAAATCTTAAAGAACACATTCATCTGTAGAGCTGGTAAGGCGCAGTTTAACGAATCAAATATCGGAATTACATTACGGGATTTCAAACCTGAACTCTGGTTAAACATGTCTTTTTGTAAATAATTATTTAAACACGGATTTTCATTAGGCTAAATAATGGAATTGAAGCAAGAAGCTATAAATTAAGTAGAATTGGTGATAGTATAATTAATTAAAGGTTTTATGACCGTCACACCTTTCTAACTATGTCCTTGCAGTATAAAACCTACCATCCTCAAATATTTAGTGAGTCATGATCAAACAAAACATTATCTAATTATTTAGAAAAAGAGCTAGAAACTTTCACAAATCATCCATACCAATTATACCAAAATATAGTAAAATTTGAATACATTTTTGGCATTTTAACAGAAGACGACATTTACACAAAATGTATCTACCGTTTATAATATTGGAAATTTCTGGTCCCCTTTCTTCTTCATCGCCTAAAATCCCATTCCAAAGAACCTCAGTAAAAATATTTGACGACATCTGAAAATTTTCACTAACAATTATTGGCTATTTTTTATTTTTTATACTTAACTAAAGAAATGCGTAACTTTATCACAAATTCAGCTATAATTCACCAGACGATCCTCATATCCAACAAATGATTAAATTTTTTTTTATAAAAACATATAAAATCCCAAAATTTGGTAACATATTTTCCCACTGCCACCCCTAGCTTGTCATGGTTGTGACATAAAAATTACCAGAAAACTTATTAGTTTCTTAGAGTTGAGAAATCGTAATGTATGTTTATAGTAAGTAGAATTTAAACTGCATAGTAGTATTTTGGATAGGTTGGCAAGTTTAGTTTAGTTTAGTTTAGTTTCTTAGAGTTGAAAAATCGTTGGGTATTGGTCTTAAGGTATGTTTAATGAAAGTAGAATTTAAACGGCAGAGTAACATTTTGGATATGTTGGCAAGTTTAAAGTATCTCTAACGAGCTGAAATATACTTGTGTTTACCAGATCAAGTTTTGTTCAAAAGAAAACTTTCTTTCCGAACAAATTTGGTGCAAATTTAAACAAAAAGATTAAATCAGGGAGCTTTACAGACCAGTGTGCAAAACTAACTTGGATATTTTTTTGGTTTCATAAAAAATTTAACATATCTTAGTTCAAGATATGGTAAATATCTAGATAAATATTTATATTTCCGGATCTAATGAATGTTTTACAATTTTTTTACATACTGTTTTAAGTTTATATTATTTTAATATAAATTACATTTTGGATTAGTTAGATAGTTAAATAGTTAAAAAATGTGTGTTTTCGAATCGATTTAATATTTTTTGATATTGCATTATTTTTGCTGGAGTTTAAAATTTTGTGTTACAGGGTTTTGGTCGCTATATGTATAAGCGAGAATTTAAAAATAAGGAGTAGTATTTAATTTGATACAATTTACAATGTCACATTTTAATTACGAGTTTCGAATTAATATAGATAAAGCTTTGTCCCGTTGTTTAAAAAGAATTTGAGCCGTGGCTCAAATATGGTTGGTTTCACTGAAGACAGTATTCAATGCTTCAAGATTTTAGTCGGCGCTCTATTAAAACTGTTTTTTTTTTTGCGGATTTAAGACGCGGCTCAAATTCATTAAATTCTGACTCAGATCATTGAGAGATTTTGTTTTTAAAGTATTTAATTGGAAGTAGTAACGTTCCATCTGAACATATACGGAGTTTACATTCTTTATAGATGTTTAAAATTAATAAAATCTTAGTCCCTGTGCATTTACAGTTCATTGAGAGGTTTGGTTCAATGCAGGATGTGTAACGTTCCAATTGAACGAATTAACGTTCCATCTGTACATGGTACGTCTTGCATACGAAAGGAGTCCGATAGCCACGATCATTTTTAGAAATTGATATAAAATCTATTTAAATATATTTTACAAAAGAGAAAAATATATGAGTTAATTAGTTGAAAAAAATTACAACAAATTCAGATGTAAATTTTTAATTTAGCCAAAAATTATATTTTTTAACATAAAAGTACAAGATTTAGAGAAAAAATGAAGATGAAATTTTTTTCTCGCCTAACATTGAGCTGTGTATAAAATTAAATCGGAGATGGTCACTTCCACAGTTGTCTAAATATTGTTTAAATATTGTCTAAATTGTGTCTAAATATTGTCTAAATATTGTCTAAATATTGTCTAAATATTGTCTAAACATTGTCTAAATATTGTCTAAATATTGTCTAAATATTGTCTAAATATTGTCTAAATTGTGTCTAAATTGTGTCTAAATTGTGTCTAAATATTTTCTAAATAGTGTCTAAATATTGTCTAAATATTGTCTAAATATTGTCTAAATATTGTCCCTTCACAATCATCTATTAAAGTAGTGATCAGGAAGATTTGAAGTGTTGGTCACCCAAAAACCGAAACCAATAGCAATGTCATTATATATATTTTGTTTTCATTCTAAAATGTAGTTTTTTTGTATCTCACAAATTATAAAATTGTTCCTGAAAGCTGAAAGTTGGGTTTTTGCGACAAACTCTGATTTTCTAATCTCTATATCTTTGTAACCCAATGTTGTAGACCTTAGATATTTCAAACTATTAGTACTTATAGATAAAATAATCTAAGTTTGAAATATCTAAGGTTTGCACCATCAGGTTGAAAAGATATTGGGATCAGAAGATTTTAGTTTGTGGCAACAACTTAATTCCTTTCATTTCGAAAAATAAATTCATAAATATTAATAAATTTGCATTATAAAATACCTTTGTGTTGAAATGGTCAGCACATTAGAGGGATGAACTGTCGCAGCGAGGATGAACTGATGCAAGGACACCGGCATTCTCGATGCTTCATGGAGCAAGTGGGAAAAATTAAGCGGGAAAAGCAAAAAATCTTCATAGCATTAGTATCTAGCTTTTCAGACGAAATTTCTTTTGTATTATCGTATTGAATTGAAAACCCCTTTTTCCTTTATATAACTAAACTAAGTTATTAAAGATTTTCGTTCTGAGTTTAAATTTTAATCCTCTGTGCAACCTGCAAAAACTATGCGAAATAATGCTAAAATTTAGTGCAAAAAAATGTTTCTTTTGAAATAGAAAGTTTCTTATTTATCTAGTAAACATTGTATTTTTATCTTTAAAATATTCAAAATGTGTTATGATAGATTAAAAAGTCTACATTACGATAATTTTACATTGTGTAATAGAAAAAAATTTTAATTGAATTTTGACGATAACAATTTTTTGTAATTTCATTTTTTATTTTTTATTGATGCTTAGTAAGTATCAAGGTTCAAAATAACAAAAAGAAATTTTATCTTGTCGATCAACTTTAATATTCTAAAATATAATATTTACATAATGCTTGAGTTCAATATATCTAGTCAGAATGTCCTATATTGTAATATACATAAATTATCCGTATATTGGGTCCATATTCAACATACATATTTTCTGGGACAATATTCATTGGGAATACTTTTATATAAACATTTTTTACTATCGGAAATATAAAACTCAGTAAAAAATACCTTTAACTTTTTAATTCAATGGTTCAAACATTTCTAATGTTGAACCAGATGGCCGGTTACCTGGAACCCGAACACCAAGAAGTAAATCGGATTTTTTTTTGATATTGCATAATCGTAAACTACTCTTTCTGAAGAAAATTATGTAATTTGTACCGAGATCTACTAAAGGTTTACTTCAATTTTCAATTTTTAATAACGTTTGGTCGTCAAACATTGTATCGCTTTAATTTTTCTTCTTTAAAATGATAAAATAAAATCAAGAAAACATTTGTTCTTCGCTTCGCACTTAAAGAATGCATCCTCCCTTTGTGTCAGCTCAGCCTTGTTTGTGTTTAAGATATTACACAACATTCCTAGAAATGCAACATTTTACTTAATCGAAACAAATGCACTACACTACACTAAACTACACTACACTACACTACACTACACTACACTACACTACACTAATTTGCGCTAAAACGCGCAAATTTTATTGCGTACTCCGCATTTTTTTGCGCGGGATTCTGCATTTTTGCGTGAAAATGAATTTCGAGGAAGCAAGCGCAAACCATGCGCAATTCTGTGCAAACAAATTCTGCAAAAAAATCTGTTAATAAATAGAATTGCAGATGCAACAAAATTTAACAAAAAAAATGTTTTACTACGTGGATATCTCTGCTTATATAATTATTATCCATTATTAGAAGTTTTTTTAATATTACATATTGAAAAAAAATACTGCGTGCAATTTTTGTTCGGAATTTGTGTCAATTTTTCCCTTGGAATTTGAGAAAGTTTTTGCACATTTTTTACGCAAATTGGCACATTTGTGTTCCGCGCAAATTCCTCATTTTTGAACGAGACAGATTAACGCGAAATTTCGTGCAAAAAGCGGAAATATTCGAGTTCTTTAGCAACAGAGGGTTTCAATATGTAATCGTTATTGTAGAAAATTGTATTAGCTACTAATCATAAACATAACCTATTGGTTTAACCCTTGGAAATATACTATTCTTTATATTGTAGTCCAGCGTTTTAATTAGCACGTTTTTTCTCAGGTTATCAGAAAATATATGCCCCCCTCCTTCAACCCAGTATAAAACAACATATATTTACTACAGCGCATTTTGCTTGTTTTTATATTGTTGTATTTTTTTACAAGAATAATTAAAACACAAAGTAAAATATATTCTTCTGAATCGAAATCTAGCAGGGATATTTATGGAAGAACCTTACAGTGATTTTTTTAAATAAATTATTTTTTTACATTAACGTAACATTTGTGGGATGTTTATATTTAAAAGATTTATTGCGATTTTATTTTCTACACATTGTTTAGGCTTCTCATAGAAGTCTTCAGGGTGATATTAATATTCATATTATATATATATATATAATGTAAATATATATATAATATAAATATATACTATCCATTTTTATCAAATATGTGTATTGTATATTTATTATTTATATATAAAAAGAAATTGGGATATATTTGAGGCAAAAAAAGGATTAGGCTAGCTTTGTCCCTCTCTTCAATATATGATATTATATCAAGTATAGAGAAAGATGTAAAAGAAATATTAGGAAGTCTTTCCATAAACTTCGTTCAATATATATCATGTATAGATTTTAGAAAGCATCCAAGGGTGCCTTTTATCCATCTCTCTGGTAATACATTAAGATGAATTTAATAGATTGTATTAGTTGAAGTTCTAACAGTGAAACATTTCGACGTTAAGTTAGACGTGCCCACAGGTTAATTTAATTATACTTTTTCAAACTTCTAGCTCCGAACAAACTAAATTTTTATTTTATTTAACAAACTCACATACACTAACTTTGAACTGGATTTTAATGACCCTTAATGAAAATATATTGTTTAAAATTTAGGTTTTTTTTCTTTTATTGCAGAGTGCTTGAATGTATTTTAAAGAACGAAAAAATTGAGATTAACAATGTATTGGCTATTTTTTAGACATTTTTAATTTCTTTACCAATAGGCTAGCATTTCTTTGTGGGTAACTGTGTGCTATAAAATCCTACGGTCATCTTTTTTTATATACTCTGCTATATCCCCATGGTTAAATCTACAATTGATTGACAAGGTCAGGAGAATAAGATCAAATAATTTGTAAAGTAGAGTCCTTGTTGTAAATGTTTAAAAAACGATTAAAAACTTTAAGTCATTTTTCAATATTTTGATGTTGAGTTAATGTACAATTTTAATGCATGATTGCATTTCAAGAAAATAGTTGTTAGTGCCTCTTGTCTCTTTTTCTTTTCTATTTCACCTTTTTGTACGCTTTGTCCAGATTTGATTTTGGGTAAATGAGGTTAATTTCCGGAATTCCATCATAAGAATATATTTTTCTTTTATTTCTTTCTCATCTCCTCATTCTATTCTCAGATTTTTATATGGTAGACTTTGTTTCTGAAGAGTGTTTAAAAATATGTATATATTTTAATTCATTTCTACCCGTCTTTATAACGGTGTCTTTATAAGATGACCGTCTTTGCTTTTCATGCATATTTTTAGGACCAGGGCATTATTCATTTTTCCAATGACAGTAGATACAATTAAAATTTAGTACGGTACAATTTTATCGGTCAGTTGAGGCAGGGTCGGTAAAAGAAGTGAAATCAAGAAACCGTTATCTTTTAATGGAAACTTTAGGTCAACAATAGCTCCGATTAATCACTATAAAGAAAACAATTTTCTGCAGTTATTTATTTAAAGCATTTTTAAAAAATATATCTCAAACTTGTTTTTTTACTCAAAGAAATAGTAAATAATAGATAACGTAAGATGAAGATTGAGCTTCCAGAAAATACTTTCATCCTTTTTATAAGATATGAAGAATAGAGAAAATATTTTCATCCTTTTATAAGATATGAAGAATAGAGAAAATATTTTCATCCTTTTATGAGATATGAAGAATAGAGAAAATACTTTCATCCTTTTATAAGATATGAAGAATAGAGAAAATACTTTCATCCTTTTATAAGATATGAAGAATAGAGAAAATATTTTCATCCTTTTATAAGATATGAAGAATAGAGAAAATACTTTCATCCTTTTATAAGATATGAAGAATAGAGAAAATNAGAAAACAATTTTCTGCAGTTATTTATTTAAAGCATTTTTAAGAAATATTTCTCAAACTTGTTTTTTTACTCAAAGAAATAGTAAATAATAGATAACGTAAGATGAAGATTGAGCTTCCAGAAAATATTTTCATTCTTTTTATAAGATATGAAGAATAGAGAAAATTACCGACCAATGATTCCTTTAAAAGTAGGATGTTAAGTTACCTAACTGTCCCTTGGGAAAATTAAGTAAAATATCATCCAGCTCTGCGAAGATTAAGTGAAAATTCGAGTATTTTTATCTCAAACGACGATAAAGTTGTGTACAACGTTTTTCGGAAGATTTAGATTTTCACTTTACCATCCCGAAAATTCCAAATTCCGTCTATTGTTCGAGTTTATATACAAAAATGTTTAACTAAGAAAGGATCTAAAGGTTAGTATAGAATGTGCCATTAATTAAGAGAACATCTTGGCAACATCTTTTAGGAAACAAAGTGTTTCCTGTTTTTCTTCAAGAAAAGTTGGCGATTATACACAAACACTTGATTGTATCAAGAAAATGATTTTGTTTGTAAAATATCTTCTTAATCTTAAAAGCCGACATTTTCCTATTTTCCATCATTTTGACTATACAATGTAGCGAAATAAATTGTTATTGTTTGCGCTTTTGTGTTAATATTTTTGAGCTGATTTTTCATGCACTAGCATAATAGTTTACATGATTTAAACATTTCTTTACCGAGCTTAGAACTAAACAAATCAAAACTAGTTTAATAAAAATTTCAAACTTTAAAATTAATTAGTAGAGAGTAATTAGAAAACTTGAGGGGAGGAGAAACCAGGACTGACTTGGGAGTTTGGAACTAGTGTGGGTGACGTTGGGATCTGGAAACAAGTCGGAAAATTTTGTAGGTTCGGGATTTTATTGTTACGGGCAAATGTAAAAGCCTTTAAACCGGATTTCATCCGACATTTTTTTATCCTTATCTAAAAATATTCCCTGTTATTCTTTTCTATACTAGTTATAATATAAATGAAGAGAAGTGTCAAATAAACGTGTAAAGGTTGTACAAAAAGGTTGATTAATGACTTAACTTAGGTTGCATCAAGATAAATCTAAATTCTAAAATCAGATATTAAGACATCAAGATTTATCATGTTTCTAATATTATACATTATTCTTAGATATCAAGTTACAGAAAAATATAAAAATATAATGACATCAGAGGCCGAATTTAAAGAATTTGAGCGGCGGCTTAAATATGGTTGGTTCCACTTAAAAGTGTATCAAATGTTTCAAGATTTAAGCCGGCGCGTAATTTAAACCGGGTTTTGGTGGATTTAAGCCGCGGCTCAAATTCTTTAAATTCGGCCTCTGATCTGTTAAATAATTTAAAGGAACTTCCGCCTCCAACTTTAAATTTCTGATCCTTAGACTTTTGTATTTTAATGTAGTAGACCTTTGATATTTCTGTACAAAGTTTAACCGCATCAGGTTGCTATAAATATAAATAGAAATTAGAGTTTGAAACTTAAGAGTTAAATTCCTTTCCAGGGCGAACTGGGAATAATTCTATCTTCTACTATTTTAAGATGAATATCATAATATGCCTTCTTTGGAAGAAACAAATCCCTTCCCTGTAATTCTTAATGTATCACTATTATTTCGAGGTAAAACGATTTGCCAAAAACAATTTCGATGAAGAAAAAAAAATTATTTTCATTTGGAAAATATTTGCAAAAGCGAAGCATGATAGTAAAAATTCAATCACGATCAATAATTGCTTTTTTTACATCTGCTTTAAAAGTTCAAAACAAAGAAACCGAATCTTAAAGCTTTAGTGTATAGGAAAACGGATAAAGAAATACCATTGTTAGTATTTCTTGATTAAAGTATAGTTGTGTGAGTTCTATATCTCCAATATATCTCCCCAACCACTTGTCTTAATTCATTCAATACAGTCAATTTACATATAGATTATTGATAGCATGCAATACAAACATAATATAAAAATTGGTTTGAATTTAAATTTTGATCTTTCTTTTCTTTAAGAAATACACATTTGACCTTTCTCAATCAACATTAGACACATATTTTAACATATTTAAATAAAATGAAGTTATACAAATGTAATAGTACAGTGAAACCCTTAATAATGAATACATCGAAAGAATTCACCAAATGTCGTATTCTTCACTTTCCGATAATGGAATGTTGCAGATATTTAGTTTTTTAATTAAATGATTATATGGAACTCTTTAAACCTGTTCCCGCATATTCATGGCTATTTATTTATTTTCGCAAATACTGAAATTTACGTAATATAGTATAAAACTCATTGAAAAATTGTCAAGACGACATTTGATAAATTCTTCCGATGTATTCGTTAATAAGGGTTTCACTGTATATAAGTCTTCGATCTGTCTACAGACATGTTTACATCAATAGTTTTACTAAAAATCTCACGGTCAGAAGAAAACCTCGAACATTTTGTTTAAAATTATGAACTAAATATAAATATTTGTACATTTCTAATTCCGAAATGCTCTCGGTAAGTTTGATATTATGATCACTATTTTTTTTTTAACAGTGCAACATCTGCACAATGACTGTAAATTGTACACTCATCATTTTAAAATTCGCCAAGAAAACCTGAAAATTCAGATCTTTTATCGTTATTAATGCCATCATTATTGTGGAAAGAATATCAATATTTTCCTCACAAACATTGTACAAGAAATTGTAAGAGTTTTCTTTCTCAAGTTTTCCAGCAAATGGAATCTGTAATATTATGATTTATTAATCATCAACCCTGAGAAAATCTGAAGAGCAACGATCTAATCTAAAGTATTTTAGAAACTAGCCTTTTTAATGTTATATTCTATTCAGAATCATGAAGAAAAAGTATGGATTTTATAAGGAAGTGAGTCCAATTGGTTAAATAAAGTGTTGTTAAACATTTTAAGTTAAATATAGCAGTAATAAACTTATGAAAATACTTTAAACTCTTTAAAATCCACTCTTGCAATTTTCCTTTAACATTAACTCCAAAGACAAATTGGTATGTGTAAAACAAGGAATTTTAATTATTTTCAACATTTTACATTGCTGTCTGTACTCTGTATAGTGTATACCATTATTTTATCTCGATTTTCCATAAAGTTTATCCTTGCATCACAACCCAGTTTTTTGTACCAAACTTCAGTGCACTTTCTGGTTCTATAATTTGGCACTGCACAGTGAGAGAAGAGTGTTAAGAATAAATTTTAATTTTAATTTCCAAATTTATTAAAAGAATTTCATAAAATAGGACTACAGAAATTAAAAATCATTCTTTTTATCAAAGGGAGTGATTGTTAGAGTATATTTTTTTGAAAAAGAAAACCCTTTTTGTGATTGAAAAGAAACGGTTTTATTTTAGTAACAATATTTAGACAAAAAAGACCGAATTTCGCTTCATCACTAAATCTTACCACCGTTTGCAGACAAGAGTAAATATTTAGAGTATGATTGTTTGGAATAAAAAAGGCAAGGAGTTCTTTCGACAATGATTAATGATTACAATAAGAAGCATTACGCTACATAAACAGAAATAATAAAAAGTCATAGCTTTGGAGAATTAGAGGTAAAAGTATTTTTTTAAATATTCACTCATATAAAAATAGATAAATTTTGGGAGTCACAGAAGTTAGTAGACTTTTCACTCCACTGGAGATCCTGGAGACCACCGCGAAGGGATTTAATTTTCTCTGAAGGGTTTTGAAAATTGCTACATTTTTATAAAGATTTATTGACACACAAAGATAAACATTAATGGTGTATTTTAAATTTGTTTAGATATTTCGAATATATAGTTTTACAAAAAATATTACAAACTTACAATTTGAAACTTTACACGGGGTGATTTACATTTCACTGGAAGGATTCAGAATTCAGATATCTTTCCTGGTGGTTTAAAATTTCATAAGAAGGATTTAATGAATTTAATGGTTCTGTCAATATTCCAGAAAGCTATGACTTTCGATCACAATTACTCCTATTAAACATAATTTTGTTAGCCTTCTTTCTTAAATACTTTTTTGCGGGCATATATGTTTTGAATAAAAAGTATTTAACAAACAAATCATCCGTAACTTTAAAGATTGTCAAAATATAAACCAAAACTAGTATGATTTCAAATTGAAGAAACCGAATGCCTCTAACTCTGGTTAGTCGGGGGTTAGGATTCAGATATTTCTCAAGGGGTTTATTATTCCATTGAAGGGATTAAGATATCCATTTAGAGGATTAATAATTCCAATGAATGGATTTAGACAATCTTCTCTAAACCCCACTGTTTCTTCAGTCAATGTACTGCAGATCACTGTGGGGATTCAGTTATTCAGTTTTCCATCAGACGGTCATAAACCCCCAGATTGTATATCTGAACCCTTCCAAAAAAAATATAATTACCCTATAAAAGCGTAAATTGTTAATATACAAATAAATTCCCTGAAGTGGAGTCAAAATCTAAAATTTGCCTCTGCGGCCCTAAAAATTGCTGTAACAATAAAAAAAAGCCATTGGAATAATAAGTATAAAAGGAATTGAGTTTTAGACACAAACTCAAATTTTCTTATCCCTATATCTGTACATCCTAAAGGTGTAAACCTTTGATATTTCAAACTCAAATTTTCTTATCCCTATATCTGTACATCCTAAAGGTGTAAACCTTTGATATTTCAAACTTAGATTATTTGATCTAACAGAAGTCATAGTTTGAAATGTCTAAGGTCCACAACATAGAGTTGTAAAGATATAGAGATGATGAAATCATAGTTTGTGGCAAAGACTCAATTCCTTAAAAGATAATATTTAACTTAAGTAACATGACGTAAGAAACTTTTTTTTATGTTTAAAATTTCATCACACCTAAAGAATACAAATTCTTGTCTCGTAAATGGCTGATTTTAAAAACTCTTTATAGAGCTATTTTGTTAGTAATTTTCTACCTCATTCTGTATATTTTTAATATGTAAATTAAAAATTGGAACAGTAAATAAAAGGCATGATTAAAATTGAAAATACCTAAAAACGAATATATAAAGAACGAACAGTCTGCAAAAGCGCTAACGAACATAAACTATTATGATTGTCACGTATTTATAAAAACTTTAAACGGTGAGTTTGGGCGTTGTCTGGAAAAGGCAAGATTTAAATTATATATTTTGTATCCTAAGCAATTTCAATCATTATTTCTTTTGATTTAAACTCGTAATTTTAGTTTCATAAACTGCATTCATAATTTTAAACTTTTCCGTGTCTCCAGGTTGGTCTAAAAGAAAAACTTTATAGCCATGTGCCAGAGAAGGTTCACATCAACTCGGTGCAGAAAAACAAATTAGGATTAACTGGCTATTTAATTCTTTAATTTTATTATTGTTGATATTAGTATATATGAGGAAAAAATAAATATTTTCTCTGTAGCAGGTTTATTTTATCTTTGGCTGAATTGATGTATTATTACTATACAAGGTATACATACATCCATACTGCTTATTATTCAGAGTGGATAAGCATATTTATCATATGGTAGATAATATGAGCCTTTCTTTTTTCTCAATCAGACTCAGTTCTTACATTTTAAACAATCCTTCTAACCACTTTTCTGTTTTATTTTAAGACTGTGATAAGCAAGAAATCCTCAAAATCTAACTAGACAGAAGGAGAAGGTAAACTTTATCCAACATATTCGGTACAATTTTTTTTGACCTCGCAGCTACTCTACCCGACTAGACCAGATAGCGTAGATTTTACGCAGACCCCGTCGAATGCGTTGATTTCGACGCTACAAAATTTTAAAAAGGAATTTTTTTAAAATATGTTGAAACCCGATATCAGACCCCTCCATTTTCCCCCCATATTCTTCACCCCCCTTCCNTTAATCTTTTACTCATATCTACATCTTTAATCTTTTACTCATATCTACATCTTTAATCTTTTACTCATATCTACATCTTTAATCTTTTACTCATATCTACATCTTTAATCTTTTACTCATA
The DNA here is from genome assembly GCF_000591075.1 of Eurytemora carolleeae. Classification (NCBI taxonomy): domain Eukaryota; kingdom Metazoa; phylum Arthropoda; class Copepoda; order Calanoida; family Temoridae; genus Eurytemora; species Eurytemora carolleeae. The sequence goes on along the minus strand of NW_019397583.1, from coordinate 7,964 downwards.
TCTACATCTTTAATCTTTTACTCATATCTACATCTTTAATCTTTTACTCATATCTACATCTTTAATCTTTTACTCATATCTACATCTTTAATCTTTTACTCATATCTACATCTTTAATCTTTTACTCTGATTGTGATGTCAAATCAAATAAACTAAAGCCAATAATGGTTGGTCGCAATCAAATAAACCTTTGTGGCCCACTGCCAGGGGCGTACTTTTCATCCTTTTTGAGACTGTTTATCCAACACTTCGGCAAGTAAAGCCTTAATTTTTTGGCCCCTGCACGCTAACTTCTTTTGGAAAATTTATTTTTGATTATCTGGGATTCAACTAAATTGTACATCAAAGGCATGTTTTATCCTTTTAGATGCTTTATACCCAAAAATTCAGCAAAATAAACCCAACATTTTTTGCCAATTTTCGCGCAATTTTCAGCAGTGAATACATATTTTTTAAATGTTGTGCCTTCCCTTAAACTAAAGCCTTTGCCCATAACAAAATTCGGTTTATTTGAAATTATAGCGTATCCATCTCTTATACGGATCCTGACAACATATGAAATCTATCTGTATTCCCCCCCACTCCCCATCTGTTTGTGATGTTCGATAAAACTGTGAATATGTGGTTTGGACAGTTAAAATTGTTTCAAATTTTCTGCAACTTATATCTTTACTCAGCAGCACATTGTAAAACCAGTCATCTTTGCAGAGTGTGGCATAGATTGTGTTCCATAGATAAAATAGAAATTCGCTGAAACAAAACAAAAATATAATTTATATTTTTCTTTCATTCAGCAGTTTTATTAGTGGGTTAGCTGATTGTTAATAATATGAACCTAATTTGATTGAATCAGAGATATACAAACGGAATTGAGCCTTTGCCACAAACTCAAATTTTCTAATCCCTTTATCTTTACAACCAGATGTTGTAAAGCATTAATTATTTACACTTAGTTTATTTGATCTAATAATGAAGTTTAAAATATCTAAAGTCTACGACAGAAGATCTGAGTGACGGTGACTTTGTGGCAAAGACTTAATTTCTTTACTTTTAAAGTATAAGCATAACAAAAGACAGTTGTTATGAAATAATTCATTACGGTCCTTTGGAAATTTTATTAGCTAACGCTAAGGGGAAATTGAGTTCCTAATTCCGAAAAATGTGTATAAATGTATATTTTCAAAATGAGTGAAAACCTCTGGTAAAGGAATTTTGTAATGAAATTAAGTTTTTGTTCTTCTACGTAAAATTAAGAAATTCTATTTTGATAATTTTTTTACTTAATCAATTCATTCAATTCATTTAATAAACAAATATATTACTTTTTTTGCCTTTTACAAATATTTCCTCGAAAACAGATTTAGGAATCGAAATAACATATGCTACATTGTTTTTATGTTGAAAGGAAGACTGGAAACATTTTGAATTAATAGATCTTTCCCATGAAGGTAGAAAATCAAACACAAAATGTGAGCAATGTTAATAATCTTAGTGCCCCCACACACTGTAAACATCAGAGGAATAATAAAATATTATTACAGTGAGAACCAGATGAAAGTTCCAAATTGAAAAAAGTGACTTTTTAAACCCCTCCGGTGAAAAAGAAATCCCTCCAGTGGTCTCCAGTAGAATCGAAATCTTACTACGGACTTCTTTGAGTCACCATTAACTTATTAAATTACTTATTTAGTGAAATGACGTCAATAGCTGTCCTTGGACTATTTAAAGTCAAATATTGAGTCTAAAAGTCGTCTTCATATTCCATAGTTTTCTGGTTCTCACTGTAAGAAAGTCGGTGCAAACAAAATTTTATCATAAAAATACGATTTTTGCGCTCAGGTCATTATGGAGAACTTAATGTTAAATAATATAAGTTTAGACCTCCCCCTCCAAAGTTTTGAATTCTGTCCTCACAAAACTAGAATGATTCCTCCAAAGTTTTAAATTCACAAAACTAGAATGATTCCTCCAAAGGGTTGAATAATCTTAATTGTAAGGATTAAATCCGTCCTTTTAGGATTCCTTCTCCCCGAAATATGAATCCGTTCTCTCAAAGTTTTAAAGCTCAAAAGCTTCCTCCCTAGTTATAAATGTTTTCTCATGAATTTTTACCTAACAAAAAACCCCGTAACTACATAACTTTCATTATTTCTTATAAAACATTAGTGTGCTGTAAAGTTTATCAAGGAATTTGGTTTCATAGATTCCCTAGATTTACACTGGATTCCTCTCAAGAACAATATTTTGTCTTAGTTGTGTTTTCAAGAATGAAATAAAATCTAAGAAACTCGGGCATGACTTTTCAAATTTTTTTCTGATAAGTTAGAAATGAATTCCAAATCTTTTTCTTTAGAACTGCCCCCCCCCCCCCGTCCCTCCCTTAATTTTAATACCCTTTCTATCTACTATTTTAAGATCTCTAAGATTAAGGTTTGCTTAATCTAGAGGAAGTAGATTAAAGACAAACATCAAGGATTCAGTATTAATTTAGTAGAGTTCACTAGAGAAGGAGAAGAATTATGTTAATTCATTAGAACAGATTTAGCAGCCCTCAAGATCATCATACCATCCAATCTTCAGATTTTTTTCTTTATTTTTACTTGTTGTTATACAAACTGCTTAATGTCACATTCCTAAATTAGCTGAGATTTCATGACCAAGATTGTAACTTTCTTGGAATGATAATGATATAATAAACTTAAGCTTCTCTTAAAGAAATTATTTTTGAAAAATTGTACTGAACATGGATTCAAGGTTAAATATCAAATTGTTGCTTCAAATCTTTCTCTCTATGTAAAATAGTACTTTTAGGCACATTCTGATCCATTAATTTCAAGATTGAAACTTCGTGACATTGACGTACGAATTGATTTTTTCATAAACGGGTTACTTCCAAATTGAATGCTTAATCTTTCCAAAGTCTTTTTAAAATTTTCAAATTCAATTGAAATATAGAGCATAATGAAACTAAATCTGCAAAAATATACCAAAAAAAAGGTTACCAATATTTGTCTTGAAAATTATGAGATTAAATTCATAGAGAATAGAATATATAGAGAGGAATTTACTAGAAAAAAGTGTAAAACGGCCATTTTGTTGTACTGTTTCCATACTGCAGGTGTACTTCACATATTTATGCTATATAACGTTTTGGTCTCTGGAATATCATTTTATAGAAAATCTAAAATTATTGTTAAAAGAAAACCAAATTATGAAATATGCTGATTTCATAATTGACCAGTGATCATTTCACATAGACTACATGCCTTTCACTTTACAAACGATGATTTTCCGTTATAACTATAAATCAAATGATGTTTTTATTCACCTAATTAATTTTATAAAGTTTATTTAACAGTTTAAAAAATTCGAAATTGAAATGGATAGTCTAGGGAACATACTGTATTAATGTACTCTACTGCAAATAATTTGTGAACAATTACATGATTTGTACACTTTGAACTCCCTTTAAGGCTGAAAGGGACTGAAAAAATTCATACCGAGAGATTCTTTTAATTCCTCCTCTATATATTCTATTCTCTATGATTAAATTATCTTTAACAATCTGTGCTTCATTTCAGTAGCTAAAAAAAAATACTATCTGAACTATACATTCTGTAATCTATTTCAATTGTCACAAATTATTTAAAATTATTGCCTTAAAACAAACTACCTCTCTGGTCTCCCCTATGAAATCAAATTATATTTGTCTGTCCAATTATTTTAATATTCAACTAAATTAAATTGCAATTAAGATTAAAATCTTATATTTTTTACTCTTAAATTATCTTATTAAAGAGCTTTAAAGAAGAACAGATATTTAAAAATATCGACACGTTTTCCGGACCAATCTTTTCAATTTTCCTGGGGTCATATGTGAGTTTTTCTTAGCTATATATAAAAAAAACTCAGCGGGAGAGCCAGTAGTTGAGATATAGCCTAAACTTCACTCATTGTAAAAATAGAATAAAAATTAAATTGAACATTAAATTAAAGTTTCTGAGAAAATATTTTTTACCTTATTAAAACAATATTTTTGCTTCAACCGATGGAATCAGTTTTTTTGTATATTCTTTTTTCTTTTAACTTTTGGATAAGCACTTTTTATGTATGGTAATTTGCTGGGTTCCACATTTTTAAAGATTTGATTGCTTTCAACCGCCGCGCTGGAACACTTTTATAATTGATACTTACTATTTATTTTTTGTCTTTCCTATATATTATTTACATGCACTAAGATGGGTGAACGATTACAAGCGTAGATTATACATTTATACCAAAATAACTGTGTTTTCTACAATAAACCATTTATATGTCTATACTCTCATAAAAAGATTCTTGGCAGTTGAGAGCATAAATGTATTAAACAATTTATTTGCATGTTTCATGGAAAAAATGTTAAGCAAATTTAATTTCACCCATTATTTATCTTTTCACAGTACAGGACACATCTTATAAAGTTTTAAAGAAATATGCCCCATTCTTTTTCTTTATTTTCCAAGGATGAAAATTAAATGAAATATATCTTGGCTCAAGATACTATTTCTTAAGTTGATAAAAAGAATTTGATTTTGCCAATATATACTTTCCTTTCTTGAATATTCAAACAAAGGGGAAAGGGACACATGGGGGGGGATTAATGGTAGCGATATTGAAAATGTACACACTACTTATGTACTTTGCAAAAAAATTATAAATGTTTCTTCATCATACAGGCATTTATTATTTTATCTGGATATTTAATGGTTTTCTAGGCTGATTGGATTATCCTTATCAGACATATTCTCAAATGTTTAAAATGTAAGCCTCTTGCGGTTATAGGATTACTTATTATTTTTATTCCAATATTTGAACAGGATTTTTCAAAAGAGTTGATTCTTTGCCACAAACTCTGATTTTTTTTTTCCTATATCTTTGCAATTCAGCGTCTTACACCTTGGATATTTCAAACTATGTTATTTGTTAAATAAAATATCAAAGGTTAACACCAACAGCTTGTAAGTTGTAGATATATAGGAATTAGAAAATTTAAGATTGTGGCAAAGATTTAATTCCTTTAAAATTGCTTTCTTCTGTTAGTAATTGTAAATTAATTATTTATGATTTAATTTTTAAATAACATTTTTACATTTATTTCTATCAATATGCATATTATTTTTTCTATCTATTTGAAGGAGTGATAACCCATGAAAAGAAGAATGACTGTTGTCTTCCCTTTATATTAGAGATAGTATATTACATCCGATGATTACAAAAGTTTAAACTTTAGAAATGTGCTCTTAAAACTTTTGCGAAAAAGACATGTGTGTTCTTATTTATGAAATAACAAAGGTGATTATCAATTTTGTTATTATACTGTAACGCTGTTTCAATTATAATTATACAACAAAATTACACATAGTTCATTGAAGGCATGGGAGGAGAAAATTTTAGAAATAATCTAACTAAGTGTTTATTTTCCAATCCAATCTTGAAATAAATAATTCATTGCTTCATAAATTTCCGTGCAAACATATTGTAAACCAGACGCTTTACAATGATACTGCAGCACAAATATATATAGAAGAGAAGAAAAATACCCAAAACATATATTGGAATGACATTTTAATGTTATTTATTTCCATTTTCCATTTGAAACCTTAAATCCTGTAATCCAAAAGAGTTTCAAATATCTTCATAATATTCAAATCTGGCCAGAAAGAAAATATAGGGTAGGCTGAATCCAAATCTGAGCCTCCAAAAGAAAACATTATTTTATAAACAAACAAATGTGGAACACTGAACTAAGCAGATTGAGGAGATTAAATGCATGCCACATTACAAAGTCAAACCTTATAGAAATCCAACGTATANCTTACCCTTACTGTTCTGGATTTGTATTAAAATGATGGATTTATGAATAAATAGTTACAGAACCATGGATATCTATGTTTCCGAACCCAACAACAACAACTGGAATGAAAGCGCTATTTGAAAAAAAACGGAGAAACCATTTGTTGCAAATTGAATTAAGATTGACATTGACTAAGTTTTCTTAAATTGTAAGTGAAAACAGATTAAATTTTGGCTACATGTGTTTGCTTTTTCACGCGCAATTTCAGCCATCCCTACCGTAAAATACAGCAAAATCAGGGATTAGGAATAAAGGGAAAGGAAATGGCGCTGGTCTGGTATGAGAAAGCCAGTCGCACTATTTCAGACCAGTACGGTAAACTTTACACACAATTTTCTGGTACAGACACACAACATGACTACAGTCAAGGAAATTGCCGAACAATGTTGTCAATTATAATTAAGCTTGAATAACGACTAGTTTATTGTAAACTTTAATTAAATTATATTCTTTGCATGAAAATTTGGCTGTATTGTGTTGACTTAAATATATAAATAGTATACATACATGGATATTAAACTTATTTTTAAGTAAACAATTAACAATAAGCAAATGTACAAATTCCTTGTACTGTATACCTGCAGTACACACCTTTGGTACGGTAAACTTTACACACACTCTTTTGGTACAGACACACCCACATGACGTTTCCGTCCCCTGAGCAAAATCTATATATATAATACTTTGCCTGGTCTGCCTGTTTGTTTGTTTGTGTCCATTAAACGTAAAAGCGGCTGAACCGCGATCATGCTCAACATTTAGAGTCAACTCTCGGGTGGATCCGCATTTGAACTACTGCACCGTTTGAACTATTGATCATTTGAACTATTGTTCATTCTAATTACTGATAATGACGTCATTTCCTGTAGTTCAAACAACACATTATTCACTCATTTGAACTACTAAATATGCAGTTTAAATTTTTATATTTCATGAAAAAATGTAGGTCAAAATCATCACAAAATAGTTTACATATGATCAAAAGATATTTCACTTATGAACATAAAATTAATTCAAATGTCCAAAAAAATAGTTCATATGAGCAAAAAAAATAATTCAAATGAGCAAAAAATTAGTTGAAATGATCAAAAATATATTATTTTCGAATGAATCAAAAAGATAGTTCAAATTAGCAACTATTTTTTAGCGATCATTTGAACTATATATTTTTGTTCATTTGAACTATCTATTTACTGTTATAGAGCTTATAATAAAAAGAAAAATAGTANTAATTAGGCACTATTTATGATAATTAATAAATACTTCTCATCTTTGAGAAGCCTCTCATGCCACTAAGTCTAAAAATTTCAAAAAATCTTTTATTTAAAAAAAACCTCCTGTATTACACAGGCACATTTTAATGTGTTGTGCATGCTCATTTCTGCAAAGCGAAGGCTTGGTCTGCCTAGCAACTCTGGGAGGCTCGTGTCTGCATAGTGGAGGCTCATAGCGTCCGGGGGTTACCTCCCTCACACTGTCACATGAGGAAGGGAGGGCAACCTCCCCCGCACAGCTTCCGAACCTCATTTTACCTATTTGTGGTAGTGCACGTCTTAATAACAACATACAACATTTTATGAAGAAAACTTTTTTATATTTCTACATATTCATAAAAAAGCGCCAGCCATTAAAAGATTTGTTGATTAAAAAAAGTCTATAAAACAAAGCTATTTTCTCCCTGAACTTTGATTTAAAAAAAAAAATATTATGCAAATGCTAAGGATACTATAGATTAACTAAGGGTGCTTAAATTATCGAATTAGTCCCTTTTTAAGTAGAAATTGACAATTATAAAAGGAAGATCATTCCTGGGAGACTGTTTGGGGGGGAGGTTCGGAAGCCCTATGGGGACGCTCACTGCTGCAAATGGTAAAATGAGGTTCGGAAGCTATTGAAAAGATAATGATATATTTGTAGATAAGTCTAATAAATGTAATCATAGATCTTTGGGTAAGAAGCAAAAGAGCCTAAATCAACAAAATAAAATTATAAATTGTTATAAGGCGATTCATTTGTGAAAACTGAAAAACTTTAAGAACTGTTAAAAGATCCTTCTTTTAAGTGTATTTTA
>NW_019397582.1:0-55046 GCF_000591075.1 Eurytemora carolleeae | reverse complement strand
ATTTCTCAGGAATTTCTTGGTGTGAAATTCCGGAGAAATTCCCAGGAATTTCTCGAAACTAATTCTTTTATTAAATTCCCCTTAAAATCCCTAAATAAGGTGACCAAGTCCTAAGAATTTCTCAGGAATTTCAGTAGAAGTAGTCAGGAGAATTTCTCAGGAATTTCTTGGGGTGAAATTCCGGAGAAATTCCCAGGAATTTCTCAGAACTAATTCTCTTAATAAATTCCCCGAAAAATCCGTAAACATGGTGACAAAGTCCTAAGAATTTCTCAGGAATTTCCAGAGAATATTTCTGGAGAAATTCTGAGGAATTTCGTGGGGGAAAATTCCGGAGAATTTCTTAGGAATTTCTCGAAACTGAGTCTTAAAACTGTGATCCCACAAAAATCTCTAATCTTGGGGACCAATTCTAGGGAATTTCTGGAGAATTTCCAAGGAATCAGTTACCGGAAATGATTCTCTAGAAATTTTTTGGAAATTCCTCAAAGAAAGTCACCACGGTTGGTGAATCTGGGGAAATTCCTCACTTTTGTTACTTGGGTAATAACTGATATGCATGTTGATAACCAAATTAGGGATAGGCATATTACAATTTTTGTGAAAAAAAAACGAAAAAAGGTAAAATTTTAATCAATTGACGCATCCTGAAAAAAAAAATTTAAGAATTTTTTAAAAATTATTTTTGAAAAGCTTGCAAAATTATGCAACTTTCTGGCGACCTTGCATCTCTGTACCAAAAGTGACCCTAAAAATGAACACCCCTACTATTTAGGCTCGAGGGTCTGAATCTATGTTTAGCTGGGGGAGGGGGGAGGGCATTTGGCACCCCCCCTCTAGAAATTTTGAAATTTTATACTATAGGTTAGGCCAGAATCAACTTATAATAAATATAACAGTGCTTAGGATCCATTTAATTCTGATGCGGATCCGGATCTGGATCCTGGATCTGCACTGGGAAAAAATGGATCCGGATCCAGATCCAAATCTGGATCCGGATCCTGGTTACTTCTTTAAGATTTACTGAATTTTTTTAACAAAAATAATTTTCAAATTTTTGTTATATTTTTTTTCGCTTGTTTTATCCTAAAACTTGATAAACCATTCAGAAATGAGGAAATTTTTATAATCTCTCTTTTTTCAAAAGATCAGAATTGGGGGTTTAGGAGTAAAAAAATTATTTTTTGCAGTTTTTGGTTGATATCTGTTTACAATTTTACATTGTACGTTTATTAGGACTGTGGTATATTTTTATCCTTTTCCTTAATAACTGAGCATATTAATATCTTTTGTACAGTATTTTCTGAATGATAAGCAAATATGCAACTAAAAAATAGTACCAATGTGTTATCAACATAGTGTTCTCTATAGAACAATTAGGCAAGTACAAAGTATTTTTTACATCATAAGTTTAGTACAAAGTGTTTCCTACAGATTAATAGGTAAGTACTATAATGCTCTACAAAACAATAGGTAAGAACATATGTGTTTGGTTTTGTTCTTTGGTACGTCAAATAATGTTATTCAACATAACATTGGTGAAAAATGAGCATTATTTTGGATTGATAAAAAATCAAATTTTGGTTTCTTGTAAACATATTGTCATTGTTACGTTAAATAACATTACTCAACCTAACTTTTGTGAAAGCTGCTACCATATTTAGGGTTCATTAACGTAAAAGTTAGGTTCATGTACGCAACTATACGTGCATGGTTATGTTAAATAACGTTACTTAACGTAACTTCCGTGGAAACTGTGCCCATATTTGGGGTTTCTGAACGTAAAAGTTTGGTTCATGAACGTCAGATAACGTTAAACTTAACGTTACATAACGTACCATTTTTTACGTTACATAACGTAAAAGTGGGTACGTTTTTACGTTCCTGGAATGTTAAATAGTGACATTAATTAACGTTAATGAGTCCTAAAAGGAACGTTATCTAACGCTCTGAGAACGTTATTTGTCTTGTTGGGTATTATTTTCAATTGTGGCTTCTCTACATAAAGTGAGTTGTGCATAGGGATGTTAATGTTTTCATTTTTCAGAAAAACGATCGTTTCGTTATGAAAACGACAACAAAAAATCGAAAACAAACGATTATTTTTTTTAAAAGTTCATTTTTTTGAAAATAGTCGTTTTTAAAACCATCGTTTTTCAAAACACACGTTTTAAAAACGATAGTTTTTTGTTAACAATCATTAACAACAACCCTTTGTTAACGATTGTTAACGTCGACCCCTTTGTTAATGATCGTTAGTGAAGAGAGGAAACCGACCTGAAGGGCATCTGTACTTATCATTGAGTAGTTTTTAAGAAAATATCAAAGAGTTTTAACTCCCCCACAACTCTTAAACTTCATGTAAGACGACATTCAATAAAGTTGCATGTAATTTTTTTCCACAAACGATCGTTTTGATAAAGTTTGTTGTTTTGTTAATGATTGTTAACAACAACCCTTTGTTAACGATCGTCAACAACGACCATTCCTTAACGATTGTTGACGATGACCCTTGGTTAGCAACAACCCTTCGTTAACGATTGTTAACATAGTTGTCAATAAATTTTTTTTTCAAAAACAATCGTCTTTTTAAAAACAATCGTATAAAAGACGGTCGCAAATCGTTTTAATAAAAACGATCGTTTTCAAAAACGATCGCTATTTGTTTTCTAAATGTTCAAAAAGAGTGGGTTGTTTTTAAAAACGATCGTTTTTTTCCGAAAATGAAACGATCGTTTTTGAAAGTGAAACAAAAAACGATCGTTTAACAAACGTTTACAAAAACGAATAACAACCCTAGTTGTGCATTTCATATAATTGAAGGAATTATCGAAAATATAATCTTTGTGAATCTTTGCATGGAGGTTCACTTGAAAAATTATGCTTACAGTCCCATTTTATTTTAGAGTGGCCTTATAAGTCACCGCAGTTGCTGCAGGGCAGGTATACAGACTTTTTCCTAAATTTATGAAAAAGGTAAAATTAATTCACTAAAATGTTAAATATCAAATCAAATCAAATCAAATCATTTATTGGGCCACAAGTTTACAACATTCATAATAATAAATATGACTAAACAATTATATATATATATTTTGTGGCCGGGGAGCTACAAAATAGCTCAGGTTGTTTTCACACGAGCTCCCCTGGTTCAGAATATTAATGATAAGATTCAAACGTAATGCAATGTGCATTAATGGAGCACATAAATGGCGAAGAGTAGCGGCGGTGGCAGTTGGAGATCAGGAGGTGGAGACATAGCATCAATCTTTAAAGTCAGAAATACAAAAAGTTTTAGGCTCAATAAAGTAAAAGATTGTTCTTGATCAAGAAATATTATTACTACATGTTATTCTGATCAAGATAAAAGATCAAGAATAAGCTGAATATTTCTTCAGACAAGGATACATATATGATATTCATTATATTTATCAAGTATTAAAAAATATGAAAAGATCATATTAAAGACCTTGGAAACCCCAATCTAACCTAAGAAACTATAAATGAACAAGTATAGCAAAATAGTCGATTGCATTCAAACTTTGAGAATCTATCCAGAAAATGTTGCTAAAGTTTATATTTAAATTCATTTTTACTAGCAATACAAGACAAAGCTGGGTCAAGTTCATTCCAACAGGAAGTGAAAGAATACAAAGGAAATCTCAATATCTAAATTCCTGGGGAACACTGGATCCATAAAGAAAGAACTAAAAGCTATGGAGTGCAAGAACATAGTTTTTAGATGAAGAATAAGGTCTGGAAAAAGGGAGTATTTTTGATTCATAAAATATAGGTTCAGAATGAGCATTATATCTAGCTTTAGCAATTGTTCTAATACATTTTCTTTGTATAAGACTCAGAGAATTAATATTTTTTAGACTGGTACAGCTTATAACTGGTAGACAATATAAAAAAGAGGATGGACAAGAGCATACTAAATACTTTTTAGAGCTGAGGTCGAGAGGAAATTTTTAGCCTATTCAAGGAAAACATAGACTTGGAGATTTTATTTAGAGCAGTTTTAATATGATAATCAAAAGTGAGGTTTTCATCAACTTAATCACCAAGAATTTTATATGCAGGACAGGGGGCAGAATTATTATGAATTCTCTCGATAGGATAGATTAATTCAGGGTCGACGGGTACATCAAAATCATTATTATTGAAAAAAATCTAGCTTCTGGAATAATTTTATTCTTTGGATGAAATATCATTATCTTGGTTTTAGATGCATTTATCACAAGTTTGTTTGACCAAAGCCAAATTCCAATTTTTTGTAATTCAGTATTTACAAATGAAACCAACTCATCAAAGTTTTTCCCCTTGCATAGCTAGACCTGAAGTAATATAAACTTGGTGAGAAACTCATGTATAAAGAACTCAATAAAGGAAACTTTACAAAGAGAAATTAAAATCAAGGTTTTTTCCCCTTGCATAGGAGTTTGGGTTGACAGCAGTATTAGGAATTTTAGCTCGAATATTGTTAGCAATTTCAGAGAAAAATGTGTTAAAGGAATTTGCAATTTCAATTGGTTCAGTTATCAATTTACCATCCACTGAAATTTCTCTCAAAAAACTAGATTTAGAGGAAACCCTGTTTAAGGATTCATTCAAAATCTTCCAAACAGTTTTAAGATCTTTAATTTAAGTTGAGATTCAAAATAACTGACCTTGCTAGCTCTAATTAACCGGTTAAAAAGATTTCTATAATTTTTACACACCTCAAAATTGAGTTCTGTACGACAAGCTAAGTAAGTTTTATAAAGCTCAAGCTTACGTCTCCGTGATATTAGTAATCCTGCGGTCATAAATTTATTAATTTTGTGATAATTCTTATTAAAGGAAACTTTCCTGGATGGAAAACTCTAATCAAAAATGTCGAAAAAATGTCCCAAAATTTTGAAAAAGCTACATCTAGGTCATTACAATCAAGAAATTCGTTCCATTCAAGGTTAGATAAACAATTTTTAAAATTATTTAAATTTCTTCACAAAAGAGCAAGAGGATTATTTATTATTTATTAATTTTTTCAACTTTCCTCTTAAATTTAATTGACAGAAAGGAAAGCAGTGATCATGAATTTGAACTTCAGACCTAAAACTTGAGTTAACTGACTTATATATGATTTGATCAATGAGAGAGTGGTTATGTTTAGAGAAATGTGTCACTTAATAAGTAGTATTACAAAAGCCATGGCTAAGAAGTTTATTGAAATAATCAGAACTCAATTTGTTTGAATTAATTGAGAGAAGATCAATATTACTGTTGGTTAAGATATAAACTTCTTTATTAACTCCAGCAATAAATGACCATAGGAACTATTATTAATCCAACCATACTTTTACTCTTTAATTTCAAACATTACTGATAAACAATAAAGCAAAAAAAAATTGTTTATTTAAAAAAAAACATATTATTCACACCATCCTTTTACGTGAAACCCGAAGAAGTGGTCAAAGCAAATGGCTCTATCACATTTATCACAGTAAGTTTGACACTTTGATGTACAACCTCTTAATGCACATCTAGATCTTTGATTCATTCTCACAATGAGAACCTGCTATCAGCATAGCTAATTTAATAATCTGCAATTTGCCTTACATTGCATGTGCACACTTTCCTTTTGCCATCTAAAGAGTTACTCCAATACAATTCATAGTTTTCTAGACTATTGTTTCCTGAAAGTAATAGTATCCCAAAACACTTTGATCTCACTGCTTTTGATTCCAGAAAGATCACCACTTTTTGTCAGAGCATACTGATTGGAACATTTGGCTATTTCTTCCAAGATATCCTCAGAGATGAACAATTCAAACATCTCATTTGGAGAGAAATCTCTGTATTTCTGGAAGTCAGGTTCAGGAAAAGGTGGTGCTTCATTGCTTGTTTTATCTCTGATTTTGTTATCCCAATACCAAGCATTTCGAGCTATTATTAATTCAGGTTCATCGTGCATGGCCTGATTCTCAGCCGCTTCCAAAATTTCATCAGATGGATCTCTCATCAAGTGGGTTAGTTCTCCAAATTCAGCTTCCTCAATATTGAACTCATCCAGGCACTCCCCTCCAGACAGAGTTCTCCCTTCAGACACTTTGGCCTATGCAAAATATTTACATATAACATAATCATGAATATTTACTGATGATGATGTGGGGAAATATTTAATTGAAGTAATTAAAACTTTATTCCAACCTGTAAAATTGGCCTTGCAATTTGGGTTGGATGCCTTTCATCTTCAGAATCCTCATATCCCTCACTGCAGTCACTGTTCTCAGGGGGCATCGACTAAGTAAAACTTTGATTATTTTGATCTAGCAGGGAAAATTTTAAGAAGAAAAATAGTTCTTTTTTTCCAAGCCACAGCTTAAATGCATTTAAAACACTGAACCTTACTTTTAATCTTTCTAGTCGCCCATGAAAAATTTACTCTCTGAACAGATAACTTTGTTGGCATAGGCATGATAGATTATTTAACCTAGATCATATGAATCTCTTAATTGAAAGATGTCGCCACCAATTTTAAACAAATATATATAGGTTGATAGCCTAAAAAAAGTCATCTTCACTTTTCAAGTTTATTCTAGATTCAAATTCTAATTAATAATTGCTATTGTTTACGTAAACTCAATCGTTATTTAATATAGCCCAAATTTAAATGAAATCTACTTCCGTATACAAAATATTGTGATACATAATATATATTCTGTAACAACATAACCTAATGGAAAATAAAAATATTTAGTTTTATAATTATTTATTTATGATATGTTTATGGGAAAATGAAAACTCTAAATTTATAGTATTCCAAATTTTTTTTAATTTTGTGGAATTTTAACAAAATGTGGGACTTTGCGCTTTCTCACACAAAAACTAAAAAAATGAGGAAATTTTAGTGATATCAATAATTTGAGTGCAAATTGGGGAATTATTTTATACAGCTGGAAACTCTATGGACACCCCAGAGTGAAAACTATAGTTTTCAGGGTGTATACGGTAATAGCACCAACATATATCAATGAAATAAAGACAACTTTCTTTTTTTAAGTTTTATTTGTTAATAAGATTTTTTGAATTAAAAGTTTACAAGAAAATAAAGAGAAGCTGTTTTGATTGCATAGTTTACTTTTTTCCCACTTTATTGTGTATCCATGCTGTTTAAAAGCTTGATATAATTAAAAAATTTTATTGAAAGGTGTCTTGAATAATTAGATCTGTATAACTCACACAAGGTTTAAACATTCAAAACTAATGAATACTGCACAAAAATTCATATTTTTAAAAAGTTCTAGAAAAGTTTCAGCAAAAATAAAAAATTACAAAGGGAGATAGAGAATTAATTTAAAATTGTAATATCACTTTCAGAGTTTAACACAGAATTTTGAATTTAAAATTTTAAAGAAATCATCAAAAATTTAAAATTCAGTGAATCATAGTCTAAAATATGTTATTTGGCCTTAACTTTTTAACATTTTATATTTTAAAGAACAGAATCTTTCTATAAAAACTGCATTTACTTCAACATTCTTGCTCAAATTATGAATATTAATTTAAAATATTTTGAAAGATTAAAGTCAGAAAATGTATGAAAATATGCATGATATTTACAAGATGTTTAAAATGTTTAAAAGCACTAATTTCATTTAAACTCTAATTTGCTAGTTAACAGATTTCATGTTCAATGTACTACAATTTAAAGTAGAACAGATGATAAAGCCACTAATCAAAAATATTAATGATAAAGAATTAGGAAAAACAATAGACAAATCATATGATGAAACAACCTTGAGATGGTTGTTACCTGAAATGAAAAATAAGGTGTGGTTTGGCTAAGTATCACATTCTAAATTACATCAAATCATCTATGAAAACCAATTTTAGAAAAAAGATCTTTTGAATTAGAATCCACAATAACAATGACTAACTAAATCAGGTTTAATTTAAAAATTATGGAAACTCGTCTGAATGAGACCTTGTATGTTTCCAGTTTAAACTTTTAAACTGTTGTATTTTGGTTTATTATGTTCATAACTGGTAGGAAAACTTTTCTTTCAAATCTTGTCACAAACAAAATAGGTTCCATTAAAGAGCCTCTAATAAACCTCCCATTTTTTACATATATTTTTACAATTGTTATGACTACAAGGGACATTAAATCCAAAACACTTTGCCCATCCTTTGGGATCCTGGCCCATATTCAGAGTAAAAGTCTTTAATAAAAACTATAACCAACATTTTATTAAACATGACGGGGTCAAAAATTCCCAATTTTAAACTTTTTTTGAATCAAAATTATAATAGGAGTTCTTTTTATATGAAAGCTCTTGACCATTTTCAAGACAATGTCAGGTTCTCCATTTTCAAACATCCTGAATTTGAAACATTGGTGTGTTTTCGAAATAAAATCCACTTTCCCGTTTTTGAGTACACAATCTACAATTCAAAACAAAACTCACTTTCATAACTTTTTTTTAAAAGAGATTTTTTTGTCCCCGGGACATGATCAGGTTGTTGCAATCAAATCTAGGAATTTTTCTATTGCAAAAGTTTGGTGTTGTAGGGTATTTTTTGGCGACATGGAAATGCCTCAACACGGAAATGACTCAACATGGAAACAGATCAACAATTTTTTTTGAAGAATTTTCGGTTTTTTTAGAAATTCAAGGAAATCCCTCCAAAGTTCAGAACTGTTGAGGGATTACCGAAAATTTTATATCCGTTTCCCAATATTTATAGTTGAATGGTTTCCTCTTTTTTTTTGATCAATTTCCTCATATTTTTAGGCCCGTTTCCTCATTTTATTGATCAGTTTCCGCTTTTTTCAAAAACTTTAAAGTTTTCAATCTGTTGATTGGTTAATTTAGGTCCGTTTCCTCAAATTTTTGATCAGTTTCCGCTAATTATTAAAAACTTTAAAAATCTCATTTTGTTGATCGATTTCCTTAAATTTTAGACCAGTTTCCTCATATTATTGATCCGTTTCTGCTTTTTTCGAAAACTTTAAAAATCTCAATTTGTTGATTGGTTTCCTCAACCTAATCCTTTTCCTTAAATTTTTGATCTGTTTCCGCTTTTATCAAAACTTTAAAAATCTAATTTTGTTGATCAGTTTCCTCAAATTTTAGGTCTGTTTCCTCATATTTTTGATCCGTTTCCACTTTTTTCAAAAACTTTAAACTTCTCAATTTTTTGATCAGTGTTCTTAAATTTTAGATCTGTTTCCTCATATTTTTGATCCGTTTTCGCTTTTTAAAAAAACTTTAAAAATCTCATTTTGTTGATTGGTTTCCTCAAATTTTAGGTGTATTCCCTCATATTTTTGATCCTGTTTTTGCTTTTTTCAAAAACTTTAAAAATCTTAATTTGTTGATTGGTTTCCTCAAATTTTAGGTCCCTTTCCTCATATTTGTGATCCATTTCCTCTTATTCAAAAACTTTTAAATCATCTTTTTTTCGTATCCGCAGGGGAGTACCGAGAGCATTTTTAAAATTTGAAGTATAAAAACAGCATTTTTTAATTGTTGAAGGGTTTGCTCTGTGCTCAATAATATGAAATGAACGACAAGAGTAAATTAATTAAACAAACTTTTTTTCTAATCTTCTAGTGCCGACAAACAAAATACCATTTCTACCCAACTAACACAAAGCGGAGTTAAATCAGGGTAAAAGTCGATTATTTTTAAACCAGAACCCAAATAAAACCCATGTACTGAAAACGGTTTTAAGACGGTTTTACAGAGTGTTTTCAGTAGACATAGATAAGGTTTTAGACGTTTTAAAATCTTCTTTTTAAGTTTTAAAGTAGAGAGAAATTCGTTTTTTAACCATAGGTTTTACACAAGTAGTCTAAAAAGGATTTAAACCAAGTGTCATAACACCAATGCCAGTTTTTTAAATGGTTTAAAATGGTGTCATTTTATTTTTTTTATAAAACACAAGTTAAAAACGCTTTAAGAAGTTAAGCAGGTTTTACACGTGTAATATCATTTTTTTTAACAGAAATAACCAGTTAAAGATCAAACTGATTTAAACTGTGCTAAAAGACATGTTATGCGACTAGCGTTGCCTTAGTTTATACAAAGTCAATACCGTGGAATGGCACCTCAGTCTGGATAAAATAAAATTCTTTTAGCAACACAGAAAAAGCATTGATGAATATAATATGAATTATTTCCAATAGAACAAAAATCATCATACCCATCAGGCATTAATCAACTGTGAACCGCCCATATTTATCATACATATATCCAATACAAAGAACAAAATCTATTTTGATATTTAAAAACATATTTACCACAGTTATCCACGGTTTTCAGCACATAATAATCACAAAAAAAAACATTTTAATCAACTAAATTAAAGTCCAACAAAAATACTGTAAAAACTAGAAGCAAAGAACGTGTGTTTATGTTGCGTCTGCACAGTATACAAAAACTATATGTAGAAAACCGGTTCTTTATCTTCAGCTTATCCTGGAAACAGTTGTACAGAACGTCTCTACGTTGCTGGGTTGAATAGTATCTCCCCAGAGAACAGGAGCGTTTCACAGACTCTAAGTACGCTGCATGTGCTAGCGTAACAAGACATTTTAAAATGATTTATTTTCGGTTATTAATGTATCTTCACGTTAGTTTAAACCAACACCATTTTTAACCGTTTTTTGCATGCGTAAAAGCTATTTATAGTCAGTTCTTACTTGTTTTTTCTCTTCTCTAAAAACTCTATTTTTCTAACACCATTTAAAAACGTTTTAAAGGAAGTATGTTACAACCATTTAAAAACGTTTTAAAGGGTGGATTTTAATCCAATTTTATCCATTTATAATTTAAGATTTAGTGACAAAATAGAAAGAAATTGATTAATCTCCTCAAACTCGAATATGCCAATTCTGATATATTTGCAACCTGATATTGAATGCCTATCATATTATATTATTATTATATATTATATACTAGATTACCTTATAAAGTTTGAAATATCAAAGATAAACACATTCAAGTTGCAAAGATATAGGAATATGATTAGAGGTTGAGGAGATTAATCAGCTCCGTTATTTGACACAAAAATTAAAATCATCAATGGATAAATATTGATTTCTATATTAAATAATTCTTCTACAGCTAATAGAACAAATTGAAAAAAAATACATTTATTTTTACTCCTTTGAATCTTAATGAGTATCTAATTAAAACAAAGTTTCTACCATATTTAGGGTGTTCGGGTAAAAGTAAAAAAATTAAATGCTCACTGGTAACAAACATTATGCACATCTCTAAATAGATTACACTCCATATATATTTTACTACATTTATTTATACTTTGAAATGCTTAATTTCTTGAGTTGTTATTGATAAGTTAAAGAGGCTTTATGCAAAAATTAAAGTGACTCACTATTTATAGAATGTTAGGTCCAATTCACAACGGTACCCATAAAAGCGTTGACTGATTAAATATGCATTATAGATATCAATGTTTATAATTTAAGAAACTGTCAATTTTAAAATCATAACACTTATTAACCTAGAAAAACAACTAAATCTTCCATATTAGTCTTGACATAAAAGGTATCGTTATAAATCGGGTGCATTGCCATTCTAGTATGACACTTGAAATTGTAGACCCTTCAATTGTTTACAGGAAGCAAGTCGATTAAAAAAGAATTAAGTCTTTGTCTCTGTTACGCAACCCAGTCACGTATATGGGATATGAGGGAAAGGTCGCCCCTGTGCTAATATTCCTACAAGATATCTGCAGCGCCCCTGGACTTCGTACTGCATGAAGAGGGGAGTTTCCAAGAATAAAAATAAAGCTGCTCAAAACTAGGTTTTATATGTATTGTTTATACTCTAACGTACATTCTAATCAATTGAGATGTGACTTTTGATGGCGATGTTCGCCAATGTTTTTGTCTCTTTGTTCTTGTGATATTGTGTGAAGGCTCAATATGGTAAGATTTACGCTAGAGTTACTTAATATTATTGTACTATTTAGAATAAATCAAAACCTACAGTTTTTTACGCCCAAGTAACTTGTTTCTCAAGATTATTGTAGTATTTTCTGATTTATTTGTATTTTCTAGTTTTCGTCATTTTTTTATGGGCTTTTTCTGTAGTAAAAATATAAGAACTCTATTTATGTTATTTTATAGTTGAACATGCTGATCTGAATAAATCCTGAGTTCTTTATTTGATGGTCAAAATGAGTACAAAGGATAGAGAGAAATGTTCTGACAAACCATCGCAGAATATCACTAGGCACATGTATTCGCTGGTCGCGAAACAGTCTCAAACTCTGATTTTCAAACCCCTATATCTCTGCAAGCCAATGTCATTAGATTCTAAAATTTAACAGTTGGAAATATCAAATTTTACACAATAGGAGACTTTTAAGTTCATAAAAAAAGTAAAAACTGATCAACAATAAAAGATTTTTAAAGTTTTAGAAAAAAGTGGAAACTGATCAAAAATATGAGGAAACGGACCTAAAATTTGAGGAAACCGATCAACAAAATTAGATTTTTAAAGTTTTTGAAAAATAGTAGAAACAGATCAAAAATATATGGAAAAGGACCTAAATTTTGAAGAAACCAATCAATAAATTGAGATTTTTAAATTTTTTGAAAAAAGCAGAAACGGATTAAAAATATACCTAAAATTTAAGGAAACCAATGAACAAATTAAGATTTTTAAAGTTTTTGAAAAAAGCGGAAACGGATCAAATATATGAGGAAACAGATCTAAAATTTGAGGAAGCCGATCAACAAAATGAGAATCTTAAAGTTTTTGAAAAAAGCAAAAATGAATAAAAAAAATGAGGAAACATATTGGGAATCCCCTCAAAAATATTTGGAAATATCTCAAAAATATTTGAATAAAATAAAGCGGAAACAGATAAACAATTCTGGTAAATCGATCAAAAAAACAAGGAAACTCTTCAAAATTTGAATTTATAGGGATTTCCGAAAAATTTGAAGAAATTGTGGAAACACCTCAAAAAACCTACTTTTGAGGGGTTTCCGCTTATTTTTGATCCGTTTCCGTGCTGAGGCATTTCCGTGTTGAGGTGTTTTCATGTCACTGTATTTTTAGTATTGATCTGCCAGTATTCAAGATAAAACCAGTCATTTTTACTATCTTGGTACAAGAGTTTGATGAGCATCAGAGAGACGAGCAATTCTGACACCACACCACAGAAGACTCCAACTTCAAAACACTATTTTCATCCAAACGTTATCTCCATCTTTTCGAATCCAGATAAATATATCAGATAACATTATTAACAGTTGATGCACTGACAAAACTTAGTTCCAATCTAGTGAACAAATATCCATGAAACTAGTTTATCCTTTGCTTTTCTACACTTTTACAGAGCATTTTTAATCTTATATACGCTTCAAGCCTTTTTGGCCACAACCACAGCAGAGTAGAGCTTGAAACAAATCATGATAGTGCTAATCCAGCGCATTTACTAGTCATTGTCCACCAGACCACCTATTAGAAATAGTTGTTACTTAATGCATTTCAAATATTGTTATGATTTCTATTTATTTTTCCATTTAAATTATTGCAACAATAAAGTTGAAAATTTAGAACAGATTTATTTTGAAACATGGAAAAAAAATGTCAAAAATGTATTTTATAAGTCTATCTTTCATTTTTTGAATCTGTAATTTGCTATAAATTATGGCTCATTATATTTATTTAAAAATGTCTTTTGTACATATAAAATATTGTGATTATTACATGTAACAATTCTGTTAAATCAAATAACCTGACAAATATAGAAATATTTCGTTTTAAAAAGTTTGTCATTTTGTTAACACTCATTAATAACAACCCTTCGTTAAGGAACATTAACAACCCATCTTTAACAATTGTTAATGTTAACCCTTCATTAATGACAACCTTTTAATAATGATTGTTAATGACAACCCTTTGTTAGTGATTCTTAATAAAGAGAAGAAGAGAGAGGAAACCGACAAATTGAGTAGTTTTATAAGAACATATCAAGAATTTTTAGCTCCCCTACAACTTTACCTGCATGTAAGACATTGACAACCCTTTGTTAATGATTGTTAACGACTACCCTATGTTAACAATTGTTGATAACGACCCATTGCTAAGTGCCCATCCTTGATTATTAATGATTTAAATTTAAACCTGAAATGTTAGGGGACGTGGGTTTTATAAAAACATAGAAAATTTCTTTTTCTGCAGTAAGAGAATTTATTGCGTGACAATGCCAGCATGCAACTTTAAACTTAATATTTATTTAGAATCAAACTATTCTAAATTTTCTAGCTTTTATTAAGTGCTAAACGAACAGATGGCATTGTCAAATTTAGTAAGACATTGACTTTAGAAATAGACTCATCGTTTAAGACATTAAGTCAAATTTAACTTATTTTATTTTGAAAAAACTTTAAAANGGGGGGGGTCTAGCTATTTTTGCTCTAGTGCTCTAATTTTTGACACAAAATATATTCTTGACTTTTCTAATATCATAATTCAAAGGTTTTTTGTTTTTGTTTAAATTATTTACTTTTTAGTGGATAGAGTAGGAACTGTCAAAATCTATTTTATTTTTCATAACAATATTTCTCAGACTAATTCATATTTTATTTAAATACAAAGAATGAGATATTACAAATAAGCCATTGCAATTAACTATGCAGTTTGGACCCGCCTAAGCAAGGGAGATTGTTTGGATTGGTTGGTACAAAGTTAGTGAACAATAATGAATATAATTGTATGCACATCAAATTCACATATATTTTGTATGTTTATATCAAACAAACTGATACATTGATATTAATAAATATAACATAGAAGATGTTTTACTTGTCCTTATGCCTCAAAAAGATTTTAAAGACGATTATGAAATGGAGTCTTATAAGCAATTTTATTGAATGTTGTCTTTCATGCAGGTAAAAAGTTGTGGGGGAACTAAACTTCTTGATATTTTCTTTACAACTACTCAATGATAAGTATCAATGCTCTTAAGATCTGTTTTCTCTCCTTTAACAAATATTTGTCATTAACAATCATTAATGAAGGTGTTACAAGAGCTCATGCTGCGTCTCAAGTCTATGAATCACCCCTGTTCTACCAGTATTTATCCATGTACTCTAGTGACTGTTTCCATGGGAGAGAAGGTGAAGAAGAATTATTTATCATTTGCGCATGCGCCTAAACTCATGTGTTTTATCCAGTATACCAGTATTTTTGATCCTATGAAGAATGGTGATCCTGATAAGAATGATGATCCTGAGAAGAATGGTGATCCTGAGAAGAATAGTGATCCTGAGAAGAGTGGCGATCCTAAGAAGAGTGGCGATCCTGAGATGAGGTGCAATCCTGATTTGTTGGGCAATCCCTGTTTAATGTGTGATCCCTGTTTAGTGTGCAATCCCTGTGATCTGGAGCCAGGTTGGGGTCCTGAGAAGAATTGTGATGATCAGGGATCAAGGAGCGATCCTTGTTTGCTTCTAAGATACTTTGGAATGGATGAGATCTATTGGTTTGGAGAATGGTTTGAAGAGATGTCAGGGATTGATGAATTATCCTGGATTGATGAGTTCTCCCGGTTTAGTGAGAGTCCCTGGTTTGAAGAGATCTCCTGGTTCAGTAAGATGCCTTGGATTTATGAGATCCGTGTCTGACGTGACCCTGTGGATCAGGATCTCTTGGTTTGATGAGATTTTCTGGATTAGTGAGAGTTCATGGTTTGAAAAGATCTCCTGGTTCGGTGAGATGCCTTGGATTGATGAGATATCCGGTGTTGAAGAGAGATCCTTGTCTTGGAAGATATCCTGGTATAATGTGATTTTTTGGTTAGTGACCTCTTGGCGTAATAAGTTATCCTGGTATAAGTGGTACCTGGAGAAGGATGAATTATCACTAGGATTAGGAGAGCTGAACCTTAACAAGTTTAAAATGTATCCAAGGGATCAGACTGGATTGAGGGTTTAAAAAGGATGAAAAGAGAAAGGTCTGGAATGCCCCTGATTTCATATGAAGGAGCGGAGGAGAGAGGGTTCATTGATCTCACGACCCTTGCTATCCTTGCTGGTTACAAGTTTCAATCAGGGAACATGACAGCTATGAGTGTGCAGACCCAGGGAACCTTAGTGAACAAGAATGTATCTACCGGAGATGATTACTGGGGTGTTAGATGGCAGCAGATCCCAGAGTCCCTGAAGTGTTATGCGCTAGGAGATATCCAGTTTGGATTCGTTACTTACATCGTTTTAGCTGGACTGCTCCTAAGGGATGTGTTTCCTGATCAATATGTACTCTGTAAGTTCTTGAAGTGTGTTAAGAAATCTGCAGTAGACTGGTTCTTGGAGTTTGTGATGATGTCTCTAGAGGGGGTGGAGTATCATCAGAAGATGGAGGAGTTGGCCAAGACTAGAGAGGAGGTGATAAGATCTCTGAAGTACAGGGATGAGAAGGAGAGGTTTTGTGAAGTTTCTCCTCCTTAAATCAATCTCTGGTCAAGAATTCTAGGAGACTGGCGCAGAAGCCTGAGAATGGTTCCTGGTACAGATGTATGCGCTGGCCCCTGCCAAGGTCCCCTGGTCTGATGGGGGACAGATTGAAGTTTCTAAAGAAGGAGATAAGATATATTCTAGGTTTAGATTGACTTTGGAGGAGCTGGATGCTCAGTCCTGGAGAGCTCCTATCTCTGGGATCCGGGGATTAGTCTTTCCTGAGGAGCTGGAGTTCAAGCTCGAGATCCCCTGGGAGGAGAGATTCTTCTAAGGAGGGATAAGAGATAGTGATATAAACTTAAATGGTGATAAACTAGTTGGTGAACTGTGTAAACAATTCTTTTTCAGGTGGAATCAGTAGATCAACAGGATTCGGTCGCGGGGTCCAGATAGAACTTTTTTCTTGCTTCTCGTTGGTTGGCGAGTGTTACACGAGCTCACACTGCATCTCAAGTCTATGAATTGCCCCTGTTTTACCAGTATTTATCCCTATCTTCAAGTGACTGTTTTCAAGGGAGAGAACCGGTTTTACCAACAAATTGTTTATCATTTGCACATGTACTACAACTCATGTGGATCTATATATTTCGTTTATATTCTGATTATCTTGCAATTATCGGAGGACTATGATATAATCTAGAACGGATTAGAAATAGCTTAGTATTTATGTAAATATATATATAGATATTGTAACGGAGTTCAAAGTGTGTATTTTTAACAAAGAATGTCAGATCATGGTTGGAATCAATTATTTCTGTATATGGGAACTCTGCTGGGTGTTTACATAAACTAAAACTCCTTTTTTGTAAAATTCACAAACGAATGTAACAGATTCTTTAAGAATTGATATTTGTGCTTTTATGAATAGTTAAAATGTATTTATATATTTGTATTTTTTGTGAACATCCTGTGAGCACTGTGTATTTTTAAGTATAGACTCAAGGTTAAGGTTACGCCTTAAACCTAACGTTGAAATCTTGGAAAGATGATATTATCAGTTGTAGCTAATCCTTGAGCAGCTCCGGAGTTCTAAACCAACTCTGTACCATCAAAAGGGGATTTTATTGATATTCTAAAATCAGAATAGAGTTATCATTTTCGGACCAAGTCCTGGACCAGAAAGTTCATCTACGCCTGCAGTTTCAAGCAGCTCCCTACAGAAGCAGCCTTCTACGGTTCTGCTCCAGACAGCTCTAAAGGTTCATCTACACCTACAGCTTAAAGCAGTTCCCTACAGAAACAGCATTCTACAGTTCTGCTCCAGACAGCTCTAAAGGTTCATCTACACCTACAGCTTAAAGCAGTTCCCTACAGAAGCAGCATTCTACAGTTCTGCTCCAGACTGCTCCGTGTTCTGAAGACTCATCAATTCCAGCAGTTGTGAAGCTCCCTAAATCCCCCCACAGAAAGTAAAAACGCTCCTATATATTCTGTAACAAGTTTTTACCAATAAACATTTTTCAACCCCCACCATGTATCATTTAGTTAGACCTAAGGTTTAACAATATATATAAAGAACATGCTGCCGCCCTCTATATAAACGAACAAAAGCTGAAGGGAACCTCAGTGCACACAGAACCTAAGTAGAAGAAAGATATAACATAAATCTTATCTTCTTGTAGGTCAGTGCAGCTCACAACATTCACTCATTCATAAATAAGATTAATCTAACTAACATCTAACTCTGTATAGCTAGTTATAAATATCTAGCTCAGTATAGACAGACTAGAATATATATAGTTCTGCATAGCTAAATACAATACATAGCTCTGCAATGCTAAATGAGATAAAAACCTCCGTAAAGCTAAGCCGGATAAATAGCTCCGTAAAGCTAAGCAAGATCCTTGGCCCTGCAAAGCTAGATAAGACAAAAAGCTTTGTAAAGCTATATATATAAAGATAAATAAGATCCTTAGCTCCGCAACGTTAAATAAGATAGCTTTATATAATTAAGCAAGACAAATAGCTTTGTAAAACTATATATAAAGATAACTAATTCTAGATTGTTAATAATTATATTAATAGCTAAGTAACTAATAATACCACAAAGGTTGATAAAGCTTTATTATAAATAACGATGGATTAGAGTTTGTGGCATTGTTTTTCTCTGATAACTCAAGTGAGATAATCAATGCACGCTAGATAAAGTAAATAGCTCCCCAAAGCTAAATAAGATATCTAGCTACACAAAGCTAGATAAGACAAATAGCTTGTAAAGCTAGGTAAAATAAATAGCTCCGCAAACCTAAATATGATACCTAGCTCCACAAAGCTAGATAAAACAAATAGCTACATAAAGCTATATAAAGGATACTAACTCTTTATAACTAAAAAGATAAATAAGTATTGATTATCTAAGTATATTAAAAGCTAGAAATATCTCTAACAATACCACAGAGGTTACTTTAGCTGCAATGGAGGTTATAACCATCTCATCCTCTGAGGATGACCCTGATGATCCTAGTGTATGGATTCCTGATCAGTCTGATGCTGAAGTATCTGAGAGCTCTGAGGATGAAGGAGTGAATGATCTTGATGAAGGAGAGACAGAGAAAGGTGATCCGGATGATGTCCCTGGTCTGAAGGATGAATCTGAAGAAGAGAATGAAGCTCCACCAGGGTTGGAGGCAGATGAATCCTCAACAATAGGAAATGAAGGAACCTTAGAGCAGATACAGTATCAACTTAGGGATCTAGTGAAGATCATGGAACAGTTAGGGAACCTAAGGAAGTACCAGACTGCCTCTTCAGCATAGTTAGTGATCCGCTGGAGTACAGGAGGTGGAGCTTGGGATCGAATACTGATCTCCTGAATAAACAAGAATTAATAAGCTTAGATCAATGAACATGTTAAAGAGAGTTAATTATTGCAATTTATTAGGTAAGAAAGGAAAGAGTTCTGTTTGTAGACCAAAAGAATCTCGGGGTTTACAACAGAATTTCTGGTGCAGGCGTGTTGAAGTTAACTTTTTTGCATTTGGTTTTTGAAAGTCAAGAAAATCAAGTGTAAGTAACTTTGTACTTATCGCACCCGCTCAAATTTTAGTTAATAATCCAACGTTAACTAAATTTATTTATATTATTATGACTAAATTAAATTGCAATTATAATTGAACATAAACATAAAATTATGAAAAACCAATCCATAATTTCAAAATTATATTAAATGTTAATTACTCTCTTATAATAAAAATTCATCTAAAATTAAGAAAGTTTTAATTTTAGAAATATGAAATTCAAAACTGTTCTATCATAAAACTACAAAATACTTAAATTGATCTAAAAAAATAAGTTTACATTGTGAAATTATGATTCTGCAAAATTTTTTTGACAATTATCTACTCAAATTGATGATTAGCAATTAATTTTTGCAGCAGTTAGTTTTGCAAGGGGGATATTCGTGTTTAGACAACAGACAATGTTAAATAAACACAGTTAAAATGTTGCAAAACGAACATAAATTGAAATATGCACTCCAACCATATTTTAAATTTTGAAATCTAAAAATACATTTTAATGTTTTACTTTTTAAACAATTTAAAACATTTTTATCTTAATTAAACTTCTCTTTTAAAGTATGTATTCCCAAACATATTTTTTGAAAGAAAGTTCATTGTAATGTTTTAAACTTAAAATAAAATTTTAAGTCGGGTTTAAATTGAAAATTTATAATCTTGATAAAATTGTTTTTCTTTTAGAATATGATACCAAAAAAACATATTTTGAGTTTAAAATATAATTGACTGGAAGATAAAATTTCGAGATAAATACAATATTATCTTAATATTATTGTTCTGCTTAAATTTTGTACTCAAACCATGATTAAGCAGCTAAAAGATAAAAAGTTATTTTCACAATTTGAGAAAATCAATATCATAATTTTTTTGGACTTTTAGAATCAAGTCTTATCTCAGAATATGCAATTAAACATATTTTATCTTAAAACTGCTTAGAATGTTATTTTTATAATTCAGATATAAGAATCTTTTATAATTCAGAATGATTGTGAGGTTATGTTTGGAAGTTTTGCTTTGCAATGATGTGTAGACGTAAACACAGTTGCAAAATTGCAAAGTTGCAAAAACAAAACTTAAAATATTGAAACTATGAATCAGCGCTACCTAATCATAATTATTTAGATCATTTAACAAAATCAACTAATTAGGACGTTAACATTAACACCTTAGCAACCAAACTAGCCAAGGGTTGAATATAAATTCAGAGCCAGTATTGGTCCAAAGAATTAAACAATAAGGGCGGGGACGAATCGGAGCATAGAAAACTCTCCACACATACTATTATATATGAAAGAAAAATAAATCAATGCAAACACTTGTATTATTAATATTCAGCGAGTCGGTTTTTCTTACAGTTTATTATTTACAAAGATACAAAACTAAAAAGAATGATACTATACGAATCAAATATTATGAATTGAAGTAGTTTCAGAGTGATGGGGAATCTTCAAGGGAACCTCAGTTTAAGGGAGCTGACGATCAACTAACTCTTTTCCCTTCATTTCGCTCCATCCTGGGCTCTCATTTAACCCTAGTTCCCCAGGAGCTGGCCGGCTAGCCCCCCAGCCCCCGTGCCTCTGGAATAACGGAACTTTCAGCTTGGCTTGGGTTATTTATAGAATTCACATGCAAACTCAAATAAATCCGTTAGGATTCAAAATAGGATTCAAAAGTCCAACCGAAGGGTATAAAGGGGGGGGGGTGATGCCCCTAGCCAGCTATGATCTCAGCGATCTAAAAAGATCCTTGAATCGCTGATCGTAAAAGATCAACAAAATCACCCATTGTTACAATACACTGAAGCAGACCAGGAGCTCAAGACGCTGTACCAGAGCCCTGCACACAAGCAAGAGAATTCCGAACATACAGAACTTTATCGGAAGCATAGTTAAGAAAATGGTAAACACTTTACTCGTTTAAACATAACCCAAGTTTAATGTAATTTAGCCAAAATATTAACCTAGTGGAATAAGATTTGTTTGTATATATGAACAGAGGCTCATATTTTACTTAGACTTGACTTTGAGATTGAACAAGGATAGTTATTTCATATACCATAGATAAACATACCTAGTTTAAGACTTAAACAACACTTAAAATAAAAAGTAGATAATTCTACAGAATAAAAATACAGTTCTATTGCCAGCTTTACAGATTATACTTATTAAGTCCTAGAACTTCAAATCTAGGCAGATAAGGTTTAATCAGTAAATCACCAAAATAATAAGATTCTGTAAGTATAGCGATTGTAAATAGGATTGTAAGTAAAAATAATTAAAGCATATTTTTATGAAATCATAAAAGAGATTGAATCTTTTGCTGAATGTAATATAAAACCATAATCATTAAGTCCTAGAAATCCACTTTAGGCAGATAAAGTTTTAACATTTGATCACAAAACCCATTCAATTTGTTAAACATAATATTTAAAAGTAACTTTTAAACAGCAGTCAATAAGCCCTAAAACTCCAACTTCAGGCTGACAATGTTTAAATAATTATAAAATCCGAAGTTAAATGTAAAATCAAAAGCTATCTACTTAATAATCAAAATTTTAATAAAATTAAAAGAGATAAACATTGAGTGTAACAATAAACTTGTGAATCCAAACCACAATTTTATGTTTACACTAAATACTGAATAACTCATTTAATCATATTAAATTTGGTTTAAATTTAAAATAATTTGCGAATGTTTTAAACTGTTTTGCTTTAAAGAATATAAAAACCAAAAATGTTTTGAACGTTTTCATCTTAAAATCGTAAAAACCTTAATCTAACAATTTTCTTTTAAAATATAAAAACCAAAACATATTTAAAATAGAATAGTATTTTTGAAAACATGTTTCTTTTTAAAACTAAAAATGATTATAGACTTTAATAAACAAAATTTTAATTAACAATAGATAGTTCCAAATTCTAAATTTACTAATTTTTTAAAACACAATACCAAAGATAAACAATGTCCAGGGGGCCAAAAGTGGGGGGGGGTATCAGATAAGAATACCCCTCTAACCCAGATCAGCTGGATTTACAGTTTATTACCCTTGAGATGGAAACTACTTCCTCATCGGAAGATATGGGAACTGGGTCAATGAACCCGGCTCTTAGTGCGGCTATAAATAGGCCGAGCACAGCTTATAACCCAAATGGAGGTTTTCCGAGGACAGTTAATCCCTGGCTTGGGACAATTCCCAAACACAGGAACCAAATTATCGTTCCTATGCATGTGGAAAATACACCCCAACCCAGATCCGGATCTGGGTTTCCTACGATTGATATATAGCCTCCAGGGAAGGGAAAGATTCAATTTTAGATCAAATCCCTTGAACCCCAGGGTATGACAGTAAAAGAGGAATTGACAATTATATCCCTGATAATACTGAAATCCTATTCTTAAAGTTGAAGTTGTCCTATGATAAACAGAAAACTTTGAAGACTTCTTGATCAGGATGGGGGGATATACGCAAACTTTAGACTAACGGGATGTTTGTTTAAAAAATACCATGTTTTAAACATTCCGCCCCCCTTGTTCATTTGCGGTTTCAGAGACGGAACCTTCTATGGAATCCTACTGTTAAATGTCAAGGAAAGTTTAATGTAAAGGAAAGTTTACCTAAAGTTTAACCTGTTTATAAGGTCATTTCCCCAAGGGAAAACCAAATTTTGTAGAAGAAGCCATTAGGGGTCTTCTTCATAAAGACATATTGAAAACAAAGATCCTGGATGTCATTTCTATCCAAAATATCACTGAAGTTAAGATTGAAACTTTTGATGCTTTATGCACAATAGTGCAAACAAGCGTTGAAAATATTTAATCCAAAACTATAGCTGGGGAATTAGATATCATCAGTACAGATATCCGCCTCATGAATTACAGTTATGTCAACACTAGTTCATCCAAAAACAGGAAGACTAGATATGAAGTAAATGTAAGGAATGAGAGTGCAGAACTGGATGCAATTAATAAATTTAAAAACTTTTAAAAAGTTTAAGAAATAAAACGCGAAAATGAAAGATAACCGGTTTGTTAATGCTGGAAGGCAGCCCACAGAGGCGGACATTACTCCTGTGGCAATAATGGTCATTTTAGTATGAATTGTCCCAGAAAATGGTACCTGGACAATATGTTTCCACAAAGTGGATAAGCTGAACCCAAAGATGAAAAAGTTAGACTGGATTCTTCTAGTTTAGATTTAGAATTAATTATGTTAATTATTAAAAGAAAGATAAATAATCTTACAGAGTCACTCTTTGGAAATATATAAAACTGAATTGAAGTTTGAAAGACAAAAGGTTATCTTTAACATAGATGGTCAGAAATTAGATTTAGTTAATATTACTCTGTTAATAAAAAATTCTAATGATGACAGATTTATACAAATCATGGCTCAAGATAAATAATTGAAACAATTGTATTTACATCATTAACGGCAAAGAAAGTAATAATTAAAAAGAACTATTTGACATTTTATCTGTCAATTTGAAAATGGACAGAGAAATAGGGTATTTTCAATCCAAAGAAAACTCTAATTTTCTAAACTCCAATAATTACTGCTTTTAAATACATTAAATAAATATAGCAAAGAGATAATTTTAGTTCCTTGTCTGAACTTGGGGATAAATAATGTGAAAATTCCTTTGAAAGTTAGAATAGAAAAAAATTGTTGATGCTTTTTGGCTAAATTAAATGAAATTAATACCTTAAACCATAAACAAGAGTCAGAATTATCCGAAGCTGCAATTCAAGAGCGGAGGAAATTTATTAAAGGAGATATAAATGTTGTCCTTTAAATCCATTTCAAGAACAAGATCTTGACCGGCAGCTCAAGCAGTGGCTCTTCGCCGGAAAAATCAAACCCTCTGTATCTCCTAGGGCAGCTGTTCCCTGTAAGAAAAAAGGATTAATGATTTAAAAGAGTTTTTGGTAAAACCAATCCGGGCTTATTATAAACCCTTGAGCCTTATATTTTAGATATTGATTTTTCTGTTCGGAAGTTTGAACATATTCTTAATCAAGACAGATTAGTCGTCTTCCTTTGATTTTGATAGAATACACAGACCAAGGAAAACTAATAAAACGGCAGATGCTTTATCTAGGACCATTATGCCACAAAATGATCAAGATAAAGTATTCCCTGATATAGATGACAATGTATCATATAGATAATAAAACTATCAATCAATCAATCGATCAATTAATCAAAATCATTCTGACAATCAATCAATCTGTAGACAATGTTTGAATACTAACCAAGCTTGCCCACATAACCAACTGACGTCGACAAGACATCAGGGGGACGTCGTCTTAGGTCAGACCGACGTCCTGACGATGTCGGTCTGAAGTCGATTTATAGTCGTTTAGACGTTGCATTGACACAAAACGCACAATTTTTGACCTTGTAGCGACGTCACCTTGACGTCGGGACGACATCAACAGCGACCAACCAAAACTGCATCCAACCTATTACGACTTCCTATCGACCTACTGAAGCTTCCTCTCGACCTACTGCAGCTTCCTTTTGACCTACTGCAACTTCCTTTTGACCTACTACAACTTCCTTTCGACCTACTGCAACTTCCATTCGACCTACTACAACTTCCTTTCGACCTTCTACAACTTCCTTTTGACCTACTGCAACTTCCTTTAAACCTACAAATAAGTGAAAATCATATAAAACCTACGATAATATGTCGTACAATTTCAACATTTAACCTACAGAAATAACCAGAAAACTCCGAAATAGGAAGATGACTTTACAGCCAAATTTAAGTGAATTGGAAATTGTTGCAAGCACTTTTACAAGACACGTATTAAATCATTACGAAATAAGTCTGTTTACAACAATCTGGAGCAATTGGACTATACATAAAAGTCAAAGATTGTGTCTAAAAGACATTTTTATATTTTAGAGTTTTCTGATTCTTACTGTATATACTGCAATCATGAATCAATTGAAACTAGAAACCTACAGTTTAAAAAATGTTGTTGCTTTAAAATATTTAATATCAAAATAACTTGAATTGTTTAGAAACAAACATAAATATTTGATTAGAAACAAACATAAATATTTAATGCACAAATAACTGGATATAAATTGTTTACAACATTGTCTTCACTCTTCACTTTTATCTTTTTTAAAGTTTATATTTTTTTCCGTGATATTTCAGCTCATAGCTCTATAGCTCGGGCTTTGGACTCCTTTATATCCCTTATACTTCGTGAACTCTGGTACTTAGTGCACTCTAGTACTTTGTGCACTCTGGTACTTTGTGCACTCTGGTACTTTGTGCACTCTGGTACTATGTGCACTCTGGTACTTTGTGCACTCTGGTACCTTGTGCACTCTGGTACCTTGTGCACTCTGGTACCTTGTGCACTCTGGTATTCTGTACTGTAAATTCGTAAACCAAGTAGGCTGAACTTCATTCTATATTCTGAATACAGATTGCCCGGTTCTAACTGAAATAAAAAATCGATGAATAAATAGAAAAGAAGTAAGAGAAGGAAAGATGGAATGGATGAAAGAAAATTATTGAAGAGGAAAGAAGGACTAAACAAGGACTTTCAAATTTTTATAGAACAACATTTAATTGATAAATGAATCTAACAGCGGGTAAATGAATCGTAATTTTGAAAACAAAAAAATTTAATTTTTTTTTATGATTGAAAAAAAAGAACGAATAATAAACAATCAAAATTAAATAAAAGTTTAACACATATCTCTATCTATAAATGATATATATGTTAATATTAATCAGAAAAGGCTTTTAAAGGGACTGTACACATAATTTCAAGTGACCCTTTATCTGATCAATAATGTGAAAGATAATTTTTTTTTCAAGTTAAAAAGTTTAATCCACACAATTTCCCACTATCGTTTCTGTATCAAGAAATCCACAAGTCACTTTTAGAGAAACCACAATTGAAAATAATCCACAAATTCACAATTCACAATTCACAAAAAAGAAACAAAATGCATTACACCATTTAAAATTTGTAAAATTAAGAAAATTTACAAGAAATTTATTTAGACCAATGTCTATGTTAATAAAAATCAAAGAAATTTTAAGAATTTAAGAAAAAAAAATATAAAATTTTTCAAGAAAATTACAAGATAAAAATTCGCAATTTTAAATTTTTAAAAACATAAATCTGCCATTTTATTTGTAAAAATGTCAGCTGACCTAGAAAGATTAGGAGAGGAATCTTGTGATCTTCCTGGCCCTGGCGCCCTTCAGCATTGTCCTCCTCAGCTCAAACTCCTCCCAGAATAGTTTTGATGTCCTGAGAAGGATCTTCTCAACTCCACGAGCAACTCCGTTTTGTTAGTGGATCTCCAAAGTGTTTGGGTCTCTTCATACGTTTGAGTAGATTCCTCTCTCCGAACAGCTCTGAACGATAATTATTTTTAAAACAAAGAATATTTTATCATGAAACATGTTTTTTAAGTTGTATTTCTTTTCTTACAATTTATCAAATTAAGACCCTGGCAGAAGATATACAAGCAAAAAAACGACATAAAAACGAACCATAAACAATCGATTTTTTTTATTTTTATCGTTTAAGGATAACAATATCTATATATAAATTTGGCTTGTTTGTTTGTTTGTTTGTTTGTATACATCCAATAAACGTCAAAAAGGCTGAACTGATCGGGCCCAAATTTTTTGTGGGACATCACGTGACCCAAGGGAAGGTTTAAGAATGATCAAATTTTAAAAAATTTGCCTCCATCCAAATTCGATTTTTGAAAATTTTGAAAATTCACAAAAAAATTTTTTGAAAATCCGCTAATTTTTTTGTTATTTGGAGAACCCCTGTGTATTTTTTTCGAATAAAAACTTTATAAATGAAATAAAAGATTTCTAGTATTTAAAACTTTAACTTGTTCTTGAATATGTTCCTGCAGATTTTAAATGCATGAGGGAGAGGGGGGGGGGGAAGGGTGTCAGGTGTATTGCTTGTTAGTTTATTCCTTATTAATGAAATTCCAAAGATATAATTTTTTACCTAAATGTTTAAGATAATTTTCAACAGACTCAGCAGTAAATTGTAGTAAATAGAATATTCGTTGTCCATGATTGGTTGTTTGTCAGGGTGTCCGACATGTATTGTGGAGTGTGAACTGCAGTGCAGTCTGTAGAGACTAACTGGTTACTGGTCTGCCAGCCGGGGCAGGATTAGAGCCATTGGCTGGCTATACCTGTCCAGTTTCTTGGAATTCAGGGATTATTATTCTTCTTTTTTAATTGAGAAACAAATATTTTTTCTCTTTTCTTTAATTAAAAAAATCATGTCAAACAATTTTACGCAAAATATTACAAAATTTTAGAGAAGGATGGGCGAGGTTGAGAATTGCCTATGTCTTTGTATGTGTCAATTGGAATCAAGGGGTGTCAATTACAAATTGTAGATTTAAAAAAAAAACGTTAAAAAATTAAATAATCTTAAATGGTTATAAAATAAACATTACAGGAAAATTATTTTTTTAAAGGGTGGGAGTTATTAGGGGACCTTGTGGGGAGGGGGGGGGGGTCAATGGGTACTATGGAAATGCCTCACCACGGAAATGCCTCAAAATAACAAGATGTGACAGCAAGCCCTGCTGCAGTAGGTCCAGACCTCACATAACCTAAATTTACCGATAAGAATGACCTTCCAAAATTATGCGACCTAAAATGACCTAACCTGACCAAAAAATGACCTTATAGATAAAGGTTTTTTAAGGTTGGTTAAGGTCATCCGACCGTATTATTGGTCAGAAAGTATATAAAACTGGTGTCTGATTGGACTACCGTTTCTGTAACACTGTAGACCCAACTAGATTTCCGACGCTTATCTATCAATACTTGAATAGGTTCTTCTAAATTCAATACAATATTTTAATGTTAATAACTGT
Source organism: Eurytemora carolleeae (assembly GCF_000591075.1). Classification (NCBI taxonomy): domain Eukaryota; kingdom Metazoa; phylum Arthropoda; class Copepoda; order Calanoida; family Temoridae; genus Eurytemora; species Eurytemora carolleeae. Next base: position 26,638 of record NW_019397582.1, on the reverse strand, counting down.
TCAATTGTAACTTCAAAACAGGTTCACAGATAAGAAAAAATTCTGGATATTCCAAATAATACCTTTATTTATTAACTTAAAAACCAAATGGGGGATATATATAAAAATAAGCACAAAAGTTGTAATGTCATAATCCGTATAGATAATATGATGATATAAGAGAACAAATTCCAACCTATAATTTGAACTTATATAATCAGGGGGATCTTGATGTAATCTAGAACGGATTAGTAATAGCTTAGTTTTTATGTATATATATATATATAGATATATATATAGAACATGCTGCCGCCCTCTATATAAACGAAGGAACCTTAGAGCAGATACGGTATCAACTTAGGGATCTAGTGAAGATCATGGAACAGTTAAGGAACCCAAGGAAGTACCAGGTTGCCTCTTCAGCATAGTTAGTGATCCGCTGGAGTACAGGAGGTGGAGCTTGGGACCGAATACTGATCTCCTGAATAAACAAAAATTAATAAGCTTAGATCAATAAACATGTTAAAGAGAATTTATTATTGCAATTTATTACGTAAGATAGGAAAGAGTTCTTTTTGTAGACCAAAAGAATCTCGGGGTTTACAACAACTAATGTGGTAATTATTACTTATTAAATGATTGGATTCTATTGTATTCCTGTATGCTTATATTTACGTCTATTTAGCTTCAAAACTACAGTTTTTAATGCCTGGATAGTATGATGTTATGATTTGTTAATTGGATGAATATTGATAAATTGTATTATCTAAAGCTTTTCTGTAGTCTAAAAATATATTTATTGTCAGATTGAAGCTCTGTGCCTTAATAAAACTTGAAGATTATCCTGTCTTGATAGATCATGAAATGATCTGAGAGAAGAGGAGCTTACGGTTAGGCCTAACGTCATACGGCACAGTATTAACTGATTTATCTTGAGGGCAATGCAATAGTTGCAAAACAGAAGGGTCATTTTTAATAATTGTTAACCAAGGATTGTCGTTTACGATTGTTAACAAATTGTCAACAAATGAACTGTATATTATTTAGTTATAATGTGAACCCACCAAGGATGTATAACTGTATCCTAGTTCATTCAACCCAAGCCAAGTCTTATCATGAGTTGAGGACTGGACAAACAAATAATAATGATTTAACCCGTTACTCTGCATCTGTTACCAACGGGGGAGGAATTTTCCACGGAGACGAGATTCAAACCCTGGGGAGCACGGATAACGGTGCTTTCGTCAGCAGAGAAAGCAAACTGAACGTCCATTTTGTGCCCCGGAAGAGGGTTAGTCTTGATGAAGGATCAGAGGAGAGCGGTCGATAACATCTCCAGTAGCTCCAGGAGGAGAATAAGCTCCATCTATGATTCCAGGAATAACTTCGGTTGATCCTTAGTTTGTATTTTAATAATAATGTAAAATAAATGTCTATGCAAAGTTAGTACTTTAATTGATTCAATCTGGCTTGTTATATTGACTTTCTCTTTGTAAAGTTTCCTTTATTGAGTTCTTTATATGTGAGTTTCTCACCAAGTTTATAATAATATAATATAGTTTTTTTATAATGATTAAAACAATTATTTCACTTTTTGTTTTTTGTCGTTGTTTTCATAACAAAACATTAGTTTTTCAAACAAATGAAAACAATCCATCCCTACACATATTACACCTCTATCTATTTACTGCTCTGTTTACAAAACTTTCCAAATCATAGATATTTCAATGCAGATAATAGTTAGGCAAACCCAATATATGAAAAGAAGTGTTACATCTTATGATTTTTCTATAACAAACAAAATTAATTTTTCAAGCACAAAAATACATTTTGTTACTTTTAAACCATTTTTTATTTTTGTAGGCACTAAAAATTAAATTTACATTTTCCTTCCTTACTGGCAAACCCAATGGGACATTATCTGAAATTTATTAAAGGAAACTGTAATAGCTAAATCATTAATGTTAAAGTAAACTTTGCAGATATAATCTTATGAAAATATGAGAGTTAATCCTAAAAGGTAATTACAGTACTTAAAATTTATAAGAGAGAGAACAAGTATTTTTCATTTGTGAGAATTTTTAACCCACATTTTTACTCCCAATTTTGAGATCTTGGTATAAAAAGTTTCATTTTAATCGAAAATGTTTGATAAATTATGTGTTATGTTGTGATTTTTACTTTTTTGTTTGTTTCAGGTTCAAATTCAAGAATTAAAAATCTTAAACAAAAGTAAAAATCTCTGCAAAAAATCATAATGTTCATCATGACTACACAAGACAGTTGCATACATAAAAAAAGGTTGAGTCCTTATTAATGATTTTTTAGATACATTTTCTACATGACTCTCATTACTCTGACACTGATTACTCTGCATATATCCATTAACATATGTATAGGTACTAGTTCATTAATTAAAAAATAGGATCAATTTCTGTAAATTATGTTTTTCTTGTTTAGCGGAATTCAACTTAAATTATACTCCCATCATGGAAATGCTTAAAGGTAATGATTTCCAAAACGTTGCCATCATCCAAGAAACAGAGCACAAAGGGAGGAATAAGAACATACTTATACTTTCTTATGCAAGGTATATCATTAATATATAATTGACCCTTTGATAAAATAGCAATCTTTTCTGTTATTTAATATTGAATTCAGGTCTGGTTCTTCATTCACAGGCGACCTTCTTAGTGCACTTCCAAATACTATGTACTATTTTGAACCATTCAAGATACTCAAACTAGATGGACTGCAAGAGGTAACACATGTTACGTACATGCTTTATTCATGTTATAAGTAAAATTAAATTCTTAAATAATATTCTTTCTGTCCATACTGTTAAACCAAGAGTACCTTAAATATGTGCTAAAAGTCAGAGAATTTACAGATTTTTAGATTTACAGATGTCTAATTAACAAATTAAAAGTTTATATTTGGCAAAATAACTGACAATGTTTCCATTATTTCACAAATAAAACAATTGTTTTATCAGTGACTATTAACATTTTTGTTTCTTTAATTAAAAATTATCACTTTCTTTCTGCAGTAAACACTTTTCTTTTGTGATAAATTTCTGGTTACAAAGAGTCCTTTTCTTCCTTCTTTCTTTTACTGACTTTTTTGATCAAACATTCATTTTTAAATATTTTATTTTTTTTAGATTTTATCAATATTATTAAATAACTATATGATAACAGATGCAAATATTTTGACATTTCTAAATTTCTTGGTTTTCCTTTTCTTCTTGTTCATACATCTGTCATCATATACAGGGTGTCCCAATATGCATGGGAATTCATGTTCACATTTTGTTTGTTTATGTTTTGACTGCATGCGGTTGTACTTAGTAAAACAAGAAAATTGCAGTATGCAAACTGAGTAAACTTATCCGTCTTCACTGTTGATCTTGCGGAGACACTATTAGACACATCTTTACAGTCTTTTACCGTTTTCATAAAATAAACTCTAGCAGACATAATAATATTATGGGTTTGAAATTAGGTATTGCAATGCTAATTCCTAACAAAGACGATATCCAATTCATCACTGAATTCCTATGTTTCTTGGGACACCCTGTATTTTGGCTAATTTTGAAAAAAAATAATATTTTGAATTATCAATTGCAGTTTTCATGCTGCTAACTAAAAATTATGTTGAGATGATTCTGCTTTCCTTTATTTATCTTAATTGTTTAAAAATATGTTAGATCTGACTTGGGTTCCAACCGGAATTCCGGGTTTCGGTTTAAGTACAGAAATGATCCGGAAATTTTTTCCATTTCCATTATGGAAAAGGTTCCGGAAATCCGGAACGGTTTCAGGAACAATTTTTTTTCTGTAAACCAGAAATTTCCGGAATGTTGTTCCGGGATTATGGAATGTTCCAGAATTCCAGAAAGTTTCAGGAAAAATCGTTCCGGAATTTTCCGGAACAAGGTACCAGAATTACATGAAAGCCTATTAAATCTATGTAAAGACAACAGTTTCCAATTCCATATAGACAAAACCAGTAAGTAAAACTAACAACGTTTGGTCTGTTTGGTAGAATGCGCGCGTGCGTGCTATTATGAGTTATAGTCATTAGTCAAAGTTACTAGTATGAATTGTGATAAACAGAGGGGGCTGGGGGGGGGGCTAACACTAGCAGTAGCGTAAAGGGGGGGCAACAATCTTCCTGTCCCCCTGAGCTTAAGCGCCCCACCCCCACGAGGGAACCCCCAGACGCCATGAGCCTCTGCTATGCAGACACGAGCCTCCCAGAGTTGCTAGGCAGACCAAGCCTCTGCTTTGCAGGAATGAGCATGGGCAACACATCAAAATGTGCCTGTGTAATACAGTAGGTTTTTTAAACTTGTGTTTTAAGTTTAAATAAAATATTTTTTTTGAAATTTTTAGACATAGTTGTATGAGATACTTCTCAAAGATGAGAAGTATTTATTAATTATCATAAATAGTGCCTAATTATGAAAAATAAAGTGGTATTCAAAACTTTAAACATTTTTTACATGAAAAGGAAAATATTTAGAAACAAATTTGAATTGAATTTTATTTAATCTTTTATAATCTTTGATTTTAGCAATACCTTTTTTTGAAGTTCAAATTAAATTTAAAAAGTTTGTATTTATTATATAAATCTTAACGTTTTTCAAAAAAAGGTATTGTTTAAATCAAAGATTACAATAAAACAAACCAAGTTTACTCCAGAAATATTTCTCCAAATATCTTCCTTTCTGCGTAAGAAATGTTTTAAGTTTTAATATCTTAAAAACCACTTTATGAGTCCATACCCAACAAACAAAAACCCGTGAAGAACGCAAGATTATTTGGTTTATTTCACACAAGTGATTTGTCAATATTCCGTGATAACTCACGTGTTGTCGAGGTGAATGTCGACGATTTGATCACTGGTCTAGGGCCGAGTTTTTGCACTGCAGATACCCGTGATTCAAAAGTAATTCTCTTGCTGTGCACGGGGGCTTTCAGCACAGTTTTGAACTAGTGATACATGTCATGTAAAAATCCCGTTAATATCTTGTGCTAAACAAAAGAGATATAAACATCTCGACGAACTATCCCGTGTATTAAACATGCTAAATACAGGTCGCAAATAAATCCTGTAAACCTCTTGTGATATTTAGACTAGTTAAAATAATCTTGGCAAATATATCCATGTCTTACACGTTATGAGTTAAGGAATACTGTCGGGATTTAAACACGTACAGTTCTCATGCCTCAATCTCTTAATAGAAAGGTTACATGGTTTCACAAAGTGATGGTGACATGGAAACACCTCAACTCAGAAGCGACTCAACACGGAAACGGGTCAAAAATTATTTTTGAGGAATTTCCGTTTTTTTAAGAAATTTGAGGAAATCCCTCTAAAGTTCAGAATTGTTGAGGGATTTCCGAATATTTTGTATCCGTTTCCCAATATTTAGAGTTGAATGGTTTCTTCTTTTTTTTTGAACAATTTCCTCATATTTGTAGGTCCGTTTCCTCATATTTTTGATCCGTTTCCGCGTTTTTCAAAAACTTTTAAATTCTCATTTTGTTGATTGGTTTCCTCAAATTTTAGGTCCGTTTCCTCATATTTTTGATCAGTTTTTGCTTTTTTCAAAAACTTTAAAAATCTCTATTTGTTGATCCGTTTCCTCAAATTTTAGGTTTGTNGACTTTTTAAAATTTTAGAAATTTTATATTTTTTTGTAATAGAATGGTTAAAAAAAATCAGTGAACTTTTTTTTCTCGCAAAATCAAAGGTTCAGAAAAGCAAAAAATAACAAATAATGTTACTTAAAATATTAAAGATATAAACTACAGTGAGACCCTTAACACTGAGGAAAATTAAGACAACAGCCATTATCTACAAATGTAATGAATTGTTATAAAGCAAAATGGTTTTACAAAAACCTTAAAAATCAGTTGTTATGTGAAATGGGTCTGTGCACACTGCACAATTAGTCTAAAAGTTGTCTTCCTGTTCCACAGTTTTGTGGTTCTCACTGTAACATTTTTATAAAATATTGATGAAATAGTGTATCACTGATTCCACAGAAAGGACTAAATATGTGTACTAATTTGTTTAAACCTTTCACAGTACGTACACTATATTGATTGATACACGAAAAAGAGTTTAAATGAGCATGTACCAAGATCAAAAAACATACACAAAAGTGTCTAACCTTTAAATAAATAATACCTTTGTCTTATCTGTGTAATTTCTACAGCTAATAAAAAAATATTTGATAAATATAAAAAAATACAGATTTCATCCAGGATGTCCCAATAAACATGGGAATTCAGTGACGAATTCTGCTATGTTTACAATTTGTTTGTTTATGTTTTGACCATGCATACGGTTGTACTTAGTAAAACAAACAAATTACAGTAAACTAACAGAGTAAACTTGTCCGTCTTCACTGTTCATCTTGCAGCCACATATAGACAAATCTTTATAAATGTCATTTAGTGTTTTCACTAAATAAACTCTAGCAGACATAATAATATTATGGTTTTAGAAATTAGGAATTACACTGCTAATTCATAACAAAGAGCTGAAATCAAATTCGTCACTGAATTCCTATGTTTATTGGGACACTCTGTACACGTTCATTAAATGATATACATTCTAAAATTATTGAATAACTTTTTCGAACTAAAAAAGGATTAAAAATACAATTCTCTACAGGGAAAACCAGAAAGACGACATTAAAGCAATATTTAAGTGTATTTGATTTTATTACAACACAAATGGCCTTAATTTCAGTAGCCTAAAATAAAAAAAATAAATAATCAGTGCACACTGTACCATTGTTGTGTTTAATGTTCATCGAACTAAAGTCAAAACTTGAGTCTAAAAGTCGTCTTCCTATAATTTCACAATTTTCTGGGTCTCACTTTAAAAATGCAGGGTCACATGTATGTATGAATCGAACCATGATACGAATACACTTTAGTTTTTAATCAAAAAGCATTTACAAAAGTTCATGACTTCATAGAAAAGAATACTTTACTCTTTTATTTGTGTAATCTGTAAAACATTTTAAAAACACATAGGCTAAAGATTTTTAAAAAATTGAAGATTTTATAACATTCAGCAAAAGATATTCATTCAGGGTTCCCTGTAGCTTTAAAATTGTGTGTTTCTTTCTTTGCCAGATTTTAATTCTAGCTGAACTGCCAGGCATTGTCCGTGCAATTAAAAAAACGAAATTTTAAGAAAACTTAAATTTCAAATTAAATTTTTTTTTTTTTGCCGATGTTCCTCCCGGGATACTTATGGGTTCCATCAAAAATAATTAACCTATTTGGTGCGTTTCAATAAATTGAGTTTTTGAAAAAAGCAGAAACAGATCAAAAATATGAGGAAACGGACCTAAAATTTGAGGAAACCAATCAACAAATTGAGATTTTTAAAGTTTTTGAAAAAAGCGGAAAAGGATCAAAAATATGAGGAAACGGACCTAAAATTTGAGGAAACCAATCAACAAATTGAAATATTTAAGGTTTTTAAAAAAAGCAGAAATGGATCAAAAATATGAGGAAACGGACCTAAAATTTAAGGAAACCAATCAACAAATAAGATTTTTAAAGTTTAAAAGCGGAAATGGATCAAAAATATGAGGAAACGGACCTAAAATTTGAGGAAACCAATCAACAAATTGAGATTTTTAAAGTTTATGAAAAAAGCGGAAACAGATCAAAACTATAACGAAACGAACCTAATATTTGAGGAAACCGATCAACAAAATGAGATTTTTAAGTTTTTGAAAAAAGCAGAAAAGGATCAAAAATATAAGGAAACGGACCTAAAATTTGAGGAAACCGATCAACAAATTGAAATTTTTAAGGTTTTTTAAAAAAAGCAGAAAATGGATCAAAAATATGACGAAATGGACCTAAAATTTGATGAAACTGATCAACAAAATGAGATTTTTAAAGTTTTTGAAAAAAGCGGAAAAGGATCAAAAATATGAGGAAACGGACCTATTATTTGTAGAAACCGATCAACAAAATGAGATTTTTAAAGTTTTGAAAAAAGCAGAAACAGATCAAAAATATGAGGAAACGAACCTTATATTTGAGGAAACCGATCAACAAAATGAGATTTTTAAAGTTTTTGAAAAAAGCGGAAAAGGATCAAAAATATGAGGAAACAGACCTAAAATTTGAGGAAACCAATCAGGAAATTGAAATTTTTAAGGTTTTTTAAAAAAAGCGGAAATGGATAAAAAATATGAGGAAACGGACCTATTATTTGAGGAAACCAATCAACAAAATGAGATTTTTAAAGTTTTTGAAAAAAGCGGAAACTGATCAAAAATATGAGGAAAGGGATCTAAAATTTGAGGAAACCAATCAACAAATTGAGATTTATAAAAGTTTTTGAAAAAATCGGATACAGATCAAAAATATGAGGAAACAGACTTAAAATTTGAGGAAACCGTTCAACAAAATGAGATTTTTAAAGTTTTGAAAAAAGCGGAAACAGATCAAAAATATGAGGAAACTGACCTCAAATTTAAGAAAACCGATCAACAAATTGAGATTTTTTAAGTTTTTGAAAAAAGTGGAAACGGATCAAAAATATGAAGAAACGGATCTAAAATTTGAGGAAACCGATCAAAAATATGAGGAAATATATCAATTTTGAAGTTTTTGAAAAAAGTGGAAACGGAACAAAAATATGAGGAAACGGACTTAAAATAGAGGAAACTGATCAACAAAATGTGATTTTTAAAGTTTTTGAAAAAAGCGGAAACAGATCAAAAATATGAGAAAACGGACTTAAAATTTGAGGAAACCAATCAACAAATTAAGATTTTAAAAGTTTTTGAAAAAAGTGGAAAGGGATCAAAAATATGAGGAAATGGACCTAATATTTGAGGAAACCAATCAACAAATTGAGATTTTTAAAGTTTATGAAAAAAGCAGAAACAGATCAAAAATATGAGGAAACGAACCCAATATTTGAGGAAACCGATCAACAAAATGAGATTTTTAAGTTTTTGAAAAAAATCGGAAACAGATCAAAAATATGAGGAAACAGACTTAACATTTAAGGAAATCGTTCAACAAAATGAGATTTTTAAAGTTTTGAAAAAAGCGGAAACGGATCAAAAATATGAGGAAACTCACCTCAAATTTAAGAAAACCGATCAACAAAATGTGATTTTTAAAATTTTTGAAAAAAACGGAAATGAATAAAAAATACGAGGAAACGGACCTAAAATTTGAGGAAACTGATCAATATAATGGGATTTTTAGTTTTTGAAAAAAGCGGAAACTGATCAAAAATATGAAGAAACGGATCTAAAGTTTGATGAAACCAATCAATTTTAAAGTTTTTGAAAAAAGTGGAAACAGATAAAAAAAATGAGGAAACGAACCAAAAGTATTTGGAATCCCCTCAAAAGTATTGGGAAATCCCTTGAAAATATTTTAATAAAATAAATGGGAAACGGATATACAATTCTGAGAAATTGATCAAAAAAAGATGAAACTCCTCAAAATTTGAATTTAGAGGGATTTCCGAGAAATTTGAAGAAATCCCCGAAACATCTCAAAAAAACCTTCTTTTGAGGGGTTTCCACATATTTTTGGTCCGATTCCGTATTGAGGCGTTTCCATGTCCCCCAAAGTGATGCGGTTGATATCTAAGTGTTTGCCCAAAATGGTCCAATTCAAATTTAATTGTATCATTTCCAAACCCTTGTCATAGAAAATTAAATATTATTAAATCTTATTTGACCATTAGTTGCAGGTACAGGATTATGTGTGTGGATTATTTAATTGCACTACTTCTCTGCAGAAAAGACTAAAAGGGTAAAAACATTTTTTCAAAATTAAATTCAAATACTAAAATATTTGCTGTACAGCCATTTATGATAGTTAAAAAGAATTGCAATCCACAAACTTCTTCTGTAAAAAACAATACACATATACATACTATGATGGGATTTAGTGTATTACATAGTAAGTAGTTTTGGGAAGACTAGGGCTGCGCAACCTTTTTTAATGAACCTAAAGAATTAAAGAATTAAATATTAATAGAAGATTTTGCAACTGAAAATAACCATTCATGTGGATATTAGACAAAAAATAGAAAAAGAAAGAACAAATGTATTTCAGAGTAACTGCAAAATTTTATAAATTTTCCTCTTAAACTTTATGATATTTTTGCATGAAATAATCTTCAACAACCTATTCACAGCTAAGGCCCTTGATGATTTCTAAAATATCTTCTGTTAACATCCTTGAGACATTAAGACAGAAGAGTACTATATTATTTTATTCTGTTGGCAACTATTAAATGAACTGAATTCCTAAATATTATATTAATTGCTTGTAAGCTGTGACTAACAAAATTTTCAAATTTAACCAAGAATAAAAATTTCATAGTTAAAAAGTTTATACATCAATAAGTCATGCAGTATTGATCTAAAGAAAAGTTGATTTGTTAACTATGACAAAGAACCCAACTAAACACTGAGGATCATTAGCAATATATATTAATTATTACAAATTGAAATAAAATTGATCACAATCCTTTTTTAATGTTAATTCTTATACATTATATACAATGAAGTTTTTTTCCAGAAAGTAATTTAAAATATTTTCTTTTTGTAAAAAGCATTTGTAAAATCAATTTGCTAAATATGAATAAAACTTAGAAATGGATATTATGGAATTCGTACCCGAAATGTTGACTGTGTAAATGCTGAAACTAAGGTTGAAAATAATTCATCTTAAGATATTAAACATTTTGATCACAAGATTTTCCATCTAGCTTTGACATTTTGTAAATCTTTATACTGTCCTCAAAAACTAAGCCAAAGTTAGATTCAATATTATGATGGTTCTAAGGCCACTAATTAAACATGTTTATCATGATCATTACTTTTCTAATTTTTCTTTGTAGCTAAGCCAATACAGGCTGGGGGTCCTGAATCTATGTATTGTCAGGGGGGGGGGGAGCATCCCAATACCACCAGAGGTAAGTGAAGTTTAAATATAGGGTTCATTAAAAATTCAACTATTTAACATAAAATCAAACACAATCCAATAATGAAGAATATATTTTTGGTGATTAAATCAATCCGACTTCACAAGGATGGATTAGAGCCCTGGATTTACTCTTCAGATATTAAGGTAATCATGTAGATTTGATTTCAAATGACCCAAATGCAAAGATTAGAACAATCAAAACTGATTATTTTCAACTGTAGTTTCTCTACAAAAGTAACTTTTGAAATTTTACCCCAGGAGAACAAACTAATCAATTTTAAGCATAGAAAAACGAAAATATCTTTTTAATGAAGGTTCTAATAAAGTCCTTTTGTGAATGGGACATTTCCATCTTTACGTTGACACTTTCACTTTAATTATAGTACAAAGTAAATTAAAGTTGTTATCTTTAAACTTTTTATTAGAAAAATTGCTAAGAATTATTTAAAATATAACCTATAAGAACTGTTTCGTTTCGTCTCCACCTAACCCTGCTATAGCAACAACACATCTCTGTGACTCTCTCTCTCCTAGCCTGATACCAGCTGACCCAGCTGTTGCTATGGGGGGGAGTTTAGAACACAAAACAATGAGAATTACACATAAACTCTTGGAGTTGTATAGGGAAGGAGTGGATCTAGGAATGGATATCAAGCTTAACCTGTTAAGGTTACTGAGGAATCTGATCCTGAGTCAGCGCCTGAACCTGAACCTGATCCTGAGTCTGCGCCTGAACCTGAACCTGAGACTGAGTCTGCGCCTGAACCAGAACCTGATTCTGAGTCTGCGCCTGAACCTGAACCTGAGGCTGAGACTGCGCCTGAACCTGAACCTGAGACTGAGTCTGCGCCTGAACCTGAACTTGAGACTGAAGCTGATCCAGAATCTGAAACTGAACTTGAAATCGAACTTAAACCACCTGTGAACATTGCAAACCCAGTTTTTACTTTCTGTGAAGAAAAAGAATGTACAGATTGCCCAGTTAGACACAATGCAATTAAAGCATATGAAAAAGTAGACAACCAAATAAAATATCAGTTGGTTAATAACTATAGGAAGTTCTGTTGTTTCTCAGCAATGAATGACGAGGGAGTCAGCTGCGAAATATTGCACTGGCATTCAAAGTCTAATCTGTGTCTATCATATGAATCATTTATATAGAAAATAAATAATGTAGTTTTTCCATTTATGAAAGTTGTAAATTTGTAATACAATTGTAATATTTTAATCTCTGCTACAAAATAAATATTTAGATTTAAAAAAAGAAATGTTTCTAATTCACAGAAATTGTTAAAGTAACTGTGCTTAGATATATTCGAATGAGTTTTTTAATGTTAACTATGATCCATAGGTTGTTCATCTTGTGCGGGATCCAAGAGGTATGATAAAATCAATGAACTCCCGTTCAAGTGATTTTAAGCAGACTTTGAAGAATGTTTCACAGCTATGCAATACAATTCAGGTTTATTTGAGGATTTATTTCATGTTTCTCCGTTTTTCTACAGTTAATCAGTTGATTAATGGCTTCAGAACTACATTACTTGTTTCAGAACTATTCTCAAGAATGGATTTTCTTATTAATATTCCTTACTGATTCAAAACTTTTACTGGAATAAACAAATATTTTCGATATTATTATGTATTAATATATTTTTTTAAGGATCTGTATATAGCACATATTTTGAAATATTCTTACTTACCCTTTTTAGAAATATTTACTGAAAAATTCAAATGTTCTAATATTTTCCTTTCCATTCTTTATCACTTTAAAATTCACATTCATTCTTAATAAACAATTAAACAAATTTAGTAAACCAATTGTTTCTTAAAAATAAACTATTTTTTTAAAATCCAAATTTTGATACTTGCTGATCTAAGTGAAGTATTTTAACAATGAAAAAAAAAATATTGAAATTATAAATACAATTTTTAGGATGATGTTAGTCTGAAAGATGGTTTAGGCTCAAGATATATAAGAATTCGGTATGGTATATCAATGGTGGACTCAAAATTCTAAATTTAAACATGATTTACTAAATTATTATCTGAATCTGTAACTAAAAGTATGCAAATACACTTTTCCTATATGATTATAATGTACTAGGCTATTAGGCCCCTTTGCGCCTATCTTTTATTTCAATTTTGAACATTGTAAACATTAAAAATCAAAGAAAAACAATTCACGGATTTATTAGATTTTAAACTTTTTACAAAAATTAAAAAAATACATTTTTTTAAAATTTTGATCATTCATAAACCTTCCCTGGGTCATGTGATGTCCTAAACTAAATTTGGGCCTGATTGGTTCAGCTGTTTTGACATTTTTTGAATATAAACAAACAAACAAACAAACGCTCAGACAAGCTAAATTTATATATAGATATATATGAATTTTAAAGATAACAACAATTTGAAAGAGCAAATCAGAAAGATAGCCTGTATCAAAATAATATTCTTTAAGGGAGAAAATGATGGTAACAACAGTTAAAGTTATCAATCAAAATGGAACTCTTAAAATAATTTGTTATCTCTGCAGCCCAAAGTATACTGTTAAGCAAGATACCATAAAAATCAGATGCATTTCAACTTTGATGTTATTAACCCTTATATATTTTATATTCCGATTTTCTTTAGGTACGAAGACTTAGTTGAAAATACTGAAACCAATTTGGAACAGATTTACAAATTCCTAGAACTACCTTATTCTGATCAGGCATTTTTTATGATCATATTATAATTTTAAAAAAAGTACCATCTGTAAGCAATTACTTTTTTCATTAAAAACAGACATAAAATTATATTAATCACAGCCCAGATAAGAAAAATGAGTTTCATAATTCTCAAGAAATTTTCCAAATTTGCAAAACTGGATCCTTATTTCAGTATTTATTTGGGATAATATTATGAAGACTTAGTTTTGAGATATTATTAATAATTTCTCCGAAATTTTTTCTAAAAAGTTTCTTAGGACTTGATCAAAAATTGTATGGTTTTTTTGGGAAACTAAATAAGAAATTTTAGAGAATTTCTCTGGAAATTCATGAGAAATTCTCAGAAGTTAATCAATCATTTTAACAATTTTTTGAGTGAACTGAATAAGAGACTTGGGTTTGAGAAAATTCTAACATGTGACTCTGAGGTGCTCTTCTTTTATGCACTGTCCAAACAAAATCTTTTTTTCATTACATCCTAATCAATAAAAAATTATGATGAACTTTAAATCCACCTGTAAAACACATTTTTAAAAAAAAATAAAAAATTGTAGGATTGATCCTGATCCTGAATAGGGTTTCCAGTCAAAATTTTATTGCACGAAAATCGTGCAAAAATTGCGCAAAGATTTGCTTACGTTTTGAGTAAAAATTGCACGAAATTTTGATGTTTTTTGCACATTCATGTGCTAAAGCTATTTCGTGCAAATTCTGAAAAAAAATCTTGGTATTTGCGTATTTCATTTTTTTCTGCTATTTTGTGATTTCGAGCTATTTCGTTATTTCCTTGAATTTTGAGAAACAATGCAAGGATAATATGAATGAATTCAAAATTAAGCCAATCAGAGTCATCTCTACTCCAGCCTGCTCGGTGCTCACACATGCTGGCTGAATGAGCCCAAATTCTCAGGTTTTAGGTCACCGGACCGTACCAACTATTAGACCTTTTACCGGCAATCAATCTCAAGTTTGTTTTTAATCTCTGTGACAGAAACAATCTCAAGAACTGATGAGGGTCAACCCAGACCAAAATATATTTTCAATAAATGTGGAACTAACATCTACATTTTTTTACTCTTCAGAGGTTTGGTTCATCACCATCACCAAATTTTAAATGTAACTGAGTTTCTTAAGAAATAATTTATCATAATCACATTCACTAATCATCTGTCCACTCAGGCGCACAACAAAGGGGGCCAAGTGGGCAAGGCCCCCTCTAGAGCCTTTCCCTTAAGAAGTCTTGCCTCCCCTGTAGGGGGGGGGGGCAAGATGTCCACCCTGTTTTGCAATCCGGATTAAGGGGAGGGAACTTACCCCTTCCTTAAGAAGCTTTGCCCCCCCCTGTAAGGGAGGCAAGAAGTCCTTGCTGTTTTGCAATATAGCGATTCATGAAATCCTGTGAAAGGGAAAGGGGGTTTTTTAAGTATTTTATAAATATTTTTATTATCAGTTCTGCCACTTTTTATGATTTTGCAAAAATGACCTGAATTCATGCAAATATCATAAAAAAATTATGACTTAAATTTTGTATTCATGCAAGATTTCATGCAAAAAAATTATTTATTTTGAATAAATGCACAATTTTGTGCAAAACTGGTTTCATATGCGGAATGATTCGGAATTTTGTGCAAAAAAGTCATTTCATGCAAAACCCCGAAACTGTTTCGCAAGAGATTTGGCTGTTTTGTGGAAACCTAAATCCTGGACCTGTCTTTTAACACATTGCTAACACTTCTAGTAATCCAAGTTTGTCTTTCCTGTTCCTGCCATTGTCACATTAATTTCTTGGCCGCTGACTCTGATTTTCTACTCACAATATCTTTTTAACCCAATATTGTAGACTTTAAATATTATAATTTATGAATTCAAATAATCTATGTTTGAAATAGCAAAGGTTTACACCTATTGGTTGCCAAACTTATAGTGTTAGAAATTTTGAGTTTGTGGCAAAAACTCAATTCCTTTTGAAACTTTTTTCTCCTTTCATGTGTTTTTCTGTTTTTTTTTTAAACAGCCTCCTCCAAATGCTTTTATGTTATCACGGATTAAAGAATAGGTCTAATGACTGTCTGTCTGAAGTTGAAAGTTTTCAATCTAGCTGCACCACTTTATACAAATAGGTAGCCTTTATCTTTTGTAATGAAATCAATGTCTCTTGTGGGACCTGATTCTGGTAGGAAACTGCTAATGTAGAATGTGGATCTTTATGCCCCTGAAAGAACAATACCATTGTTTAAATAAGTATCAGGGATATTTAAAGATTTCTGCCCCCTTCCTAAAACACTATTTATTGACCTGTATGGTTATCCATGATCTGTTAAAGGCATTACTGATATGGTAACCCATACATTTTGATTAAAATCGACCACAGTGCCTAAAATTATTCCAATTCATATTTTCAAGTGCTGGGTTTATTAACTATAGGGTTCAATAATCATTACTATAACTTGATCCCAGATTCTTAGTCTATAGTTTAAACTAATCCATTCAGTGTTTACAACTCGATTTCCTCCTCATCCTTAGGAATCTCAAACTTTAACTCTTGGTTGTCTTGGAAAGCACCTTTGTCCTCTACGCCCACAATCTTGTCATCATAGGTCCACAATCTTGAAGTATCAGCCTGAGACACAGCACTTGTACTTCTCAGATGTGCCATCCTGGAATGACCAGAAGCAGGACCCATCAGAACAAATAAAACTCCTTTCCTGATTCCTTAACAATAGGAGCCTTAATCACTACATCCTCCAGATCTTTATCATCCTCCTCTTTTGATCCTGCATTCCACTGAACTAACCTCAGTATTGTCTCAGATAAAATCTTAGACTAAGCAGCTAATAGGGAGCATGTCCAAACATCAGGGCTTAATTCCTTGCCTGCGTAGATCACTGAGCCTCCTGCAAATTCTATAGCATCAGCTAAGGTGGCCATGTCAAACTCCTGAAGGACAAACTCCTGAAAGACAAACTCCTGAAAGACAAGCTCCTGAAAATACAAACTCCTGAAAGACAAACTCCTGAAGAGACAAACTTCTGATGAGACAAACTCCTGACAAGACAAACTCCTGAAAAACAAACGCCATAATATCAAATTTTTAAAAAATGTTTCACAATTTATATTTAATCTAGTTGTCTTGTGTTAATGATCAAATTAAAATCTAAATTATGTTCTATTTCTATTATACAATTACTAATATACCAGTTACATAAAGATTATACACACACAAGTATATACATAAACATCTATAGAAATGGAACCTTGACAAGTAGGAACCTGGTTAAATTAAATGTAGTTCACAGATGCTCCACGAGCATTGTAATACTTTACTGCTTGAAGCATATTCAAATTACTGAAGATTGAGAATTTTTTCTAAGATATTTGCGGATTTTTTTCTCCTAAAGTTTATAAATTTTATCATATTTCCTTCAGAGAAAAATTTCATAATTTCAGGAGTTTATTCCAAAAAGGGTTGTTGAGAAATACTATGCAAAATTCAATATGAAACTTTTCTATACTTTGCTCATGCTTGTTATAATATGAAAAATTTATGTCAGTTAAAATATTTCATTTTACAAGAATTAAAATCTAGATTTTCTGGCATTACATTATTCATGATTAACACGTTGGGAATATGTGTGATCTTGCACTGGTATCCTTGCTACATGCAAAACATGTGAAAAAAATATGGGAATTTTACTAGAATATGTCTGCATTTCTTACCCTTGCTTTACATTGGATGAATCTGCAAGATTGTGAAAAGTAGCTATAGCAAGAATATAACACAAGGAGGGGCTGTGAATTAATCATGTGAATTATCATCCAGTTCTCCACCATGCTAATCTCATCAAAAACCTGAGTTTTGTTAGTTGGGTTATATTCCTTTTAATGGTGCATAAATTCTTGAACACTTGATATGCAGCAGAACCAGCCTGATTCTTATAATCAAGATACTTCTTGGTTGCTTCTGTGATCCACTGGGTATACTTCATTGAAGGAAAAATCAGTGATAACCTACTCATGGAAGCTCTGGAGTATAGGCAATTCTCTTTCTAGCTTGTCTATACTGTTCACCTTCGACAGTCTCTCTAATCTTTAAAGAGAACCAGAGATATAAGCATAGAATGAAGTAACATGGTATACGTCCTAGGAGGAAAAATCAGAGATAAGCTACTCAGGGTAGCTCTGGAGTATAGGAAATTCTCTAATTCGAGCTTGACTATACTGCTCACCTTTAACAGTCTCTCTAATCTTTGCAGAGCATCAAACATATAAGTATAAAATGAAAATTTAGCATTATCATCATTAGAACTAGGCTTTCATGATATGATTTATAATCCTTGACAACCCTCCATAATTTCAGATTAACAAGATAAGAATCAAATTTATTAATAAGCTTAATCTTAATTTCCTCAGATAAATGACAGTTATACAATATATTTGCCTTGTGCATAGAATTTCCCCAACCCAAATAGGCCAGCTTCACAGATTTAGGAATACAGTATTTTTGGCATTATTCCAACATCTGCAGTACTCCCTTGAAAAGTATTAATACTATGGATCTCAGCTTTATCACATAGTTCCTCTCTTCTTAAACACCAATTCTCTTCAATATGCAGCAGTACATTACTGGAATCACAATAATCTGAATCCATATCAGGGAATTTGACATACTACAGGTACATCTACTGTCTTACATTTCTTGATCAATGCAATCTAAGGGTTCAGTATCTACTACATTCTAATTTAATTCCCTGAATTGCTTTTCTACTCTTTCTATACCCTTTCTCACGATCTCTTGTTCCTTGTAACTATTCTCCAGGTTTATTTTATCTATTGGAAACTGACCATCATCGGTATGAACTTGAATTGAGGAATCATCACCTGGTCCGACAGGTTCACTACCAATCCTCTTAAACCTTCAGTTGCATGTCTACTAGTGTCTACAGTTTTCCTTAATTCCCTAACTTCAGCCCTGATGTAATCCACAGCCGGTCCAGGGGCACTGTCTTTAATAATCTTTTGGATAGAGTTGACAACCTCTCTGAGATTCTCCGGAGTAGGATGTTCAGGTATATCCTCAAACTATTCCTGAACCATATCAATCCTCTCCAGTTAAGCAGTATCCACTCTCTCAACCTTTCTCACTAACTTGTCTAACCTAGACTCAATCTTAACTAGTCTTGTCCATATCTCAGTAGTATTAGAACATATCAATTGACTCCTGTATCAATAGACTCATCACCCTGCATAGCTACATTCAAGGATATTACACTGTCATGCAGCCTACTTATCTTCTCTTCCTGACTATTCTGTCTACTTACTCTTCATCATAGCTATCAAATCAGTACAGGTTGAAATAATTTCTATTCCTAAACTGAGGGTTCATATGTAGACGAGGTATCCAGTCTAATATATCGGTTAGATGGACTCAGATCCATGCTGTCCAAGTTATGCTTAAGGAAGTTATTAGTAGGATTAACAAGGGTTTTCTATCTAGCTGAACCGAAACCCACTGTACAGGGCTCAGATCCTGATGCCACTACAGTTCTAACACTAAAAAATTCTATCCTAGATAGATTAAAACCCCCTTCCCCCCTCTTGACAGATAAGACGGTAAATATTATTAATATTATCAGGAAAATCTAGAAAGACATCATCAAGATTAGAGTTCCTAGAATCATTTGTTGTAGTACCATTATTTGGAGTCTAGTCAGATTGTAAATTTGTTGAAAGGTAGTTAGGTAGGTTGGCTACTTTGCTTACAGCATTCAGTTTATCCTTTAAACTCCACAATTCACCAATCATGATCACCCCTTGCAAGTAAAATTTAAGAAATCTTTTGCTCAATTTCAGTACAAAATGCATTACGTTTATTATCTATTGTAGCGATCCAGAAAGTGATGATATTGTGAACAGGGAATATTTACCCTGGTTTTATTTTAGTGTTGTTTATCTCTAGTAAATAGAGTTATACATAGAACCTGGAGCAGTGGGGCCCTGTAAGAGTTGGGAATTCCTATCAAGGATTCACCTGGAAGTTGGAAAAACTAGGGATTCCTGGAAAGGACAAGCAGGTCAACCTGCAGGATCTAGAGAGTTAGTCTACAACGATCTTTGGTATGAGGAGGAGAAGTAAAATGATCGGGACATTGTGAGAAGACTCATGTACATTATGCATCAATCAACCTATAATTAGTTTGCTTTTCTATTATTAATTACTGTCTTGTGACTCGTGTTATATGGTTAGTGTGTGAAATTGATATTCATTTCGAGGAAGATTTCAACCTTTTGAGTTATTAATATAAAACACTATTACATCTACAGTATGTATGTAATTAGTAGTAAGGTCCCCTTATTCTAAAACATCAATTTTGATATGGGTATAATCAATTCTCAGTCTCATATTAATAGAACTTGAACCCCCTTTAGATATGGTTTGGATTCTAGTTTCTAGATGGGACCCCTTGTTATTTTAATATAAATTATCAATAAATAACCTGACATTGATATTTGGGGTGGAAATGCATAATTTTTCAAATTAGGTAATCTATCTAATTGAATGGGATCATCTGGGTTTAAAGTACTGCTCAGAACATACCCCTTGTCACTTTCAGAGGCTGAACGCCTTCTTCCCATTTCCTGTAAATTTTCATGTTTGGAGTCTTAAAAGTTATTGAGATTGAATGCAACACAATCAAAGAGACAGCCCTACTTTTTGATGGATATTTTTAATGTATTTATCTTAATTACCATATCTTGTTTGGAAATTGTCTCATTTAACACTCAGTTGTGGAAAGAAGTGACCTCAATATCTAGACTACTTACAAGCACAACGGACATAGCACCCTTTCTCTCAACAGGCTTAGAAAGCTCTGCTGACATTACCATATCTTGTTTGGGAATTGTCTCATTTTCCGCTTAGTTGTGGAGAGAAGTAACCTTGATGTTTAGACTACTTACAAGTGCAAAGGACATAACACCCTTTCTCTCAACAGGCTTAAAAAGCTCTGCTGACGCCCTTCCTCTCGGAGGTTCGAATACACACTGATTCTGAGATTATTTTAAAACAACTTTATTTCTAGCTATTTACTATCTTGTTCAGGTAAAGAAAGCTGTTTCCAAGCACAACAATCCAAGGTATTTATAAACATAAATTGCATCTCTTTACTTTGTTTTTAATGGAAGCATAAACATAGTTTTCTGCAATAGCATGTGTCGTGTACTTTTTGACAATTTCAGAAATTATTATCAACTGACTATCATCCCTCTGGTCATCTTTGACTAAGTCTGACACATTTTCATAATTTTCATGATTATTTTTAACTCTTTTACACTGGGTGGCCATTATTGTTATACAATTTAGAAAACTCAGTGTTTCTCAAAATACAAATTTTTCTTGCATATTAAATAACCCAAAATTGCAATATAACCATAAATAAAACATAGTTTTTTACAGAAACTCTTTAAATTTTTGAACATTTTTAAAAATTATCATATTTTGCATTTTTCTGAAAGATCCAAATTGCAATACAATTATGTGCAATACAAAAAATTTATATTATTATTTTTACCTGAAGAGGCTAGAATAAAAAAAAAAGTTTTATCTTTCAAGATTGTACACTTAAAAAAAAGATATAAGAGAGAGGATTTTTAGGTGGCTTGTCGACAAGAAAATATGACTTGGAATAAAAAATTACAAGTTAGAAATACTGTTTGAAATTAGGGTAAAATCTGGAAATGGTTTTTACGGTACTGTTCGAGAAAGCGGGTTCAGAACAGACTCCTGGAAAATGGGTCTCCACTTGAAAGAAATTAGGTAATTCAGATTTTGGTTATACATTTATTCATACACATTTACTGTTAGAGCACAAATGAGGAATTTCCAGAAGTTTTCCAGTATTGGTGACTTTGAAAATTCCTGGGAAATTTCTCAATAACAAGTTCTCTTTTGAAAATCCTCAATTTTGAGAATTTTTTGGGGGATCAGAGTTTTTATAAATTCCTGATAAATTCTACGGAATATTTTTCAAGAAATTCTGGGTTTTTGGGGAACTGAAACCATATCTAAAAATAATTTATCAATTTTTGCATTTGTTTTTGACAATTCAGTTGAATGAAAATGCAACATACAAGACAACTTCAGTAATTGATCAAAAACAACTATAATATCTTGTCGGGTATACTTCTAAACAGTTTGAGTTTATTATTGATTCTCAGAACAGTCCAGCATGGTTGGGGAATTTAATCAGGAATATGCTGAGAATATCTCATAATATTCCAAGAAAATAATTTCTTGTATTATATAATTTATGAAAAATAATTTGGGAAATTAATTCAGAAATTTTAGATTGGGAACTGTGGACTTAACAAGTAAATATTACTTAATTATGAAGGTTTACATATTGCAAAGGAAGAGCATCAAGTTAATGTTGAAAGTTCTTTTATTAATAATTCTTTTTTTATGTAGGATAATAGAAGAACAGTGCAGCTCAATAATGGAGAAACTGAACTACACTATATTTAATCCAGAACTCAATTCAACTGATAAAAAAGTCTAAATAAATTAGTTAAACAAGTTAATTTTGTGAAATATTTTCTGTTTTAAATCTGAAAACTACTTTTTCCCCATTCTTCACTTTAAATGAAACTTTTTTTTCTTGTTTTTTTTTATTTCAAGTTTATTTTATTTTTAAACATAAAATTTTCATTTTCTTTCTTTTTGTTTAAAATTGTTTTGAAAATCATTTTTTTTTAATTTCAAAAAAGTTGTTAAAATCGGATCTATATCCATACACTTCACAACTTTAAAAATACTAACAGAAATATTTTCATTAAAATAAATTTTTTTTTTCTCATTTACAAAGATTTGATGTAGATTAGGTTCAAGAACTAAATGATTGTTCTTAACCCATCAAGGCCAAATAAGACATTAATGTTGTGTTGAAAAGTAATTTGTTTAAATTGTATTTTGATTTAACCATGTCCAATCTCAATGATTTTTTTACAAGTGTAAAGTTTGAGGCGTGTGGTTTACTAGAGTAAATTACATAATTTAAAGTTATTATTTAACCAGTATTTAGCTATGTATGATTTATTTGATATTGCATATGCTGCAATTTACTTTTTTGACATGGTTAGAAATGGTTTTGCACAAAAACCTAGATACAGCATGGTGCTTTTACATATACCATAGTTTAGTAGTATACCATAGTGAATTATATTTAAGCTACTGAACAGTTACAGGTTGGGATGTCTAAATCTTATACATATTTGTTTCATCAGATGAATGAAAAAAGGGACCCTGTTAACCCAGCAAATATTTTACTGAAAACTGTAAATGATATCCTGGCTGGAATACCTGGATATCCTGGAATACACTGTAAATTTTTTATTGTATATTTTATTCAACATTTTCTAGTTGCGCTATCACAACAATAATATTGAATAAACTTTATCTAAATTTTGAATAATTTTGTTTACCAAATAGAATCCAATAGGATAGGAATATTCCTATTATTGAATATTTTTTTCAAAACTTTGGAATAGAATACGTAATTAATCATGAGTTGACATTGCGAGTCATATTCATACAACTGTATTGAATATATTATTAAAAATTTAAGAATACCACTGTTGGTGCAGCAGTGCTGCAACCTAGTGGCAAAATCTGGAAACACGATTTTACATAATATTGAATAAAAAACCAGTTTATATTGTTTATTTACAGCCAGAGACACCTGACGGGGGACTTACACATCATATACATTAAATTATATTGAATAAATTATTCAAAATTTTTGTAAATATTAAGAAATCATAACATTAAACTCTAAAAATGTTCTCCTAAAATGAATTAAAACTCGTTAACTGGGGTGTATATATATACCATACAGGGGGTGGGGTGTATATATATATACTATACAGGAGGGTGTGTTTGAAAATATACTATATTGGGGTAGGTTGTATACTGCACAGTGTGTGCCTAAAAACTGGCATTCCGACCGGCCGGTCAAAATTGACCTGGTTCGAGACGGTAAATTTTGATCGGGCAGAAAAAAGACAAAAAAAGAGCAGTACACATAAACTTTTTACACTGAACATAACATTAGCATAAAGTTGACAAATAAATGCACACTTTTCATAAAAACAAATAATTTTTAAAAACATTTTTTCACTGATTTATACCTGTTGTCCCCAGAGGTTTCAGAATTTAAAGATGTTGACATTGTATTTACCTCCCAAGTGAAGCCGGTTTAACCTATCGACCTGTCACCTATTTGCAAAACTTGGCATATATGTAGGAAGGATCTGGAATAAAACGAGACGACATTTGGTTTAAAAATGAAGACGCTAAAAATTAAAAACCTTACCCGGTCAAAATTGACCGTCCCGTCACGAATGGGTTAATTTGAAAATTTGAGGGTCTGGATATTTTTTTAAAGAATAACTGTAAAGCTAAATATCTTGAAGTATTAAATCAATTAAAAAAAACTTGAGAAGATAATTCTAGGAGAAAATTATAGAAATTAAGTAGCAGAAAAGCAAGGAAAGTTGAAGTTTTCTTTGAATCCCCATGCAAAAAAATCATTTAACTCTTTTGGTATGGAATATTTTTTATATTGAAAGCTCAATCTCGATATCCAATGTGCAGCACTTTTAAAATTGAGGAAAAATGCTTGGTTATAAAATTCAAAACAGAAAAGCTCTGAATTTTTGAAAATGATATAACCTGATTAGATTGTCTATCCTCTGCTCCTCCTTGTCCTTCTCCTTCTCCTTCTTGACGATGAGGTTGTTGGTCCCAAACAAGCTGAGCAGGGATCATCTATCCTTCTCCTCATTCTCAACCTTCCTCTTCAACAGCCTGCAATATAACAAACCAGAAAGACCATTGAATGATATATTTTCAACTAGTTTGGAAACCCAGCTTTGTCTGGAAACAAAACTTTCCCTGTAAAAAGTCAATCCAACAAACCTAAAATTTTTGAATCCAGCTAAGAAAATTTCCATGGTTCTTCAAATTACAGAAATTAAGTAACAGAAAAACAAGGAAAGTTGAAGTTTTCTTTATATCCCCATGCAATAAATCTTTAAACTTTTTTGTATGGAATATTGTTTATATTGATAGCTCAATCTTGATATCCAATGTGCAGCACTTTTACGTTTGAGGAGAAATGCTTGGTTATAAAATTCAAACCAGAAAAGCTCTGATTTCTTGAAAATGATTTAACCTGATCAGATTTTCTATCCTCTATTCCTCCTTCTTCTTCTTGACAATGACGTTGTTGGTCCCAAACAATCTGAGCAGGGATCATTTATCCTTCTCCTCATTCTCATCCTTCCTCTTCAACAGCCTGCAACATAACAAACCATAAATACCATTGAATGATATATTTTCTACTAGTTTGGAAACCCAGGGAATGGTTTTAGAGGATAAATTTTGGCAATAGCCTTGACAATGAAAAATTTCAACATGGTAAATTAATAAGTTATCAGAATTAAAAATGCAGTTTTAAACCTAAAAAAATCAACAATAGGGTCAGTCCTAGTATACGCCCCCTCCTATCAATTTTGTGCATGACCTTTTTTCAACAATTTTCAACAAAATTAGTATATATTTAGGGTTAGGTTAGATTGAGACACTTTCTGAGCAGAGCGCTGCGGCTGTAAGACAGGCTAGGGGGCCGAGCACTACAGCTAGGGGGCCAAGTGCTGCAGCTACGACAGGCTAGGGGGCCGAGCGCCGCGGCTAGGACAGGCTTGGGGGCCGGGAGCTGCGGCCACAAGGACAATTATATCCATGTCTTACGTGTAAGTCCATGTACAAAATTGATAGGATTGGAGGCGGAGGGGGTCCAAAAATTGTATGTTAGGAAATTATCCAACAATATCTTCCCCATAATTGATTAGATAAATGTTTCAAATCATACTGTTGTGAATCAGGAATTGCTATCTTTGCAGGGTCACTACCTGTATACGTGAATACTAGCTTGGAAGACCAGCTTTGTCTGGAAACTCCTCTCATATCATGAAGTTCAATATATTACTATCGGTTCATAGTTCTTCAGATTAAATATCACGAATATATGGAACATTTTAAATCAAGTCTTTCTTGCATCTTCTCTTCATTTTCTTCAATTCGCCTTCTTTATCATTGTAGATATATCCAAGGCCTTCAAGAAATGAATCATTGCTTCTTTTATTACTTTAAATGGCATGATTATTCTCGAATAAAAAAACACGCTTCTTGGCTGGTCCGATTATTCAGGCTACAATCTCATTGGACCACATATTTGAGTGGCAAACAATCACAGAGCGGGATTTAATGAGGATTCAGTGTACATGTAGGTGTTGCTGCAACAGATTCTAAAAGCTGACTGAAGTCTGATTGAACTGTTAAACTGATTCTGCAAATGGTAGTGACGTACTATATCAGACTGTTTACCAACAACACGCTGTTTAAAACAGAAAAAATCAAAAATTCTGAATATTTTTGCCACCTTTTCCCAATAAATTATTTTTTTATTAAAAAATTCTAAATTTTCAATTCAATATCCAAGAATTTTTTATTCTCTGTGCAGAATTAATAATATTAAATAAAACTGAATCTATTTATTTTGCTTTAGTAATTACTTTCATAAATCTTTAAATAAATTTGAATTTAAAAAAATGTATTTTCAGGAACAAATTATTAAATAAAAAGTAATAGCATTTACAAAATAACTGAATGGAATTTTAAAAAGATATATTTTTCGAGCTGGAATTTTACACCCGCATAGAACAAACGACCCTGTTTTAGAGTCTGAAAACGACCCGCACGACCCCAAAAACTGGCGCCGGTCCGACTCTGTTTTAGTACTAATAAAAGAGTCGTTTTTAGACCGAAAAGACCCTGAATCCGTCTCTCCTCAAAACGGATGGGTGTCGGTTTACTTCACGGCA